>NW_026889786.1:3515000-3740000 GCF_033153115.1 Saccostrea echinata
CTCTAGCAAGGGAGAGCAACCTACCAATTGGAATTCCCTTCTTCTATCATACGCAGCTTGAATACCCTTATCCTGCCAAAGACTTCTCATCGGTTCTACATACTGCAAAAACGATGTCTCGTCCAGTTTTGTGGAAGTGTTGTAGCTAAAAACGAAGGCCCCATGCTTGGCATTTTCTTCGTCACCCCAGGGTATTCCTAGTTTTTCCCGGGCGTCTATTAGAACTCTCAGACCTTTTACTGCGTTACCGTATATCACACTTTTGAATTCCTTGATAGACTCTTCATCAAAGTCCTGCCCATGAATGATTCTCATTTGCTTTAAGAATGTACTTTTACCACTCTCACCTGCACCGAGCAAAAGAATTTTAATTGTCCGTCTAAATTGTGCCTTTTCCTTGGCGATGAGTCTGTCTATATCTTTACTTCGACTCTTCTGTTCTTTTTCCTGATCCGACATACAACAAGACATGACAATGTCGGCCATTTTGCCCTCATAACACACCCATGACGTCAAAAACACAAACTTCCGGTTCTTTTTAGGTCACATCTAGTTTCATTTTCACTTGCCTAGCGTGTTTTTACGAAATATTCGAGTGTACGTAACGGTATCTAAACTATTTGACTGTGCGTTAAGAGAATAAAAAGAAAATTGGAAGGGAAATGGGTCCAGTTGTTGACGTCAATCACCTCAACTAGCCTACTTTAAATTGGTAAACAGCAATCTAATATACGGCAGTGTCTATATGCACGACCGTCGTGTACTTACTTTTTCATCGGCTATTCGCACGACCGTCGTGTATATAATTTTTCAATGACTATTTGCACGACCGTCGTGTATATAATTTTTCAGTGACTATTTGCACAACCGTCGTGTATTGTATTTATTAATCAGCTGTTCGCACGACCATTATGTTTTACCATAGACCTAGTCCGAAATATCTGATGTTTTCCTGGCTTTTTTTTTTATTTCACGTGCCTGGCACGTAAAATATCAAAATCGTAAAAAAAATGTCAGGAAAACGTCAGATATTTCGGACTACCATAGACCTAAAACATAACACCAACTTAATGTCATTCATTGTTTCGCCCCCAGTTAAGTTCGGCACGCAGTGATTTAACTGATTTAAGCCTAGAAGCATTTTGGTAAGAAAACATCAAAAAATCTTTCTTTCATAATGTTAATTTATATGCTAAAGTGACATATAGGTCAAATGGGCCGGTCGGTGTAATGTAAATCTGTTTCTATTAGAACAAAATATTTACTTACTATTTTGGTAGGCTTGTGGTTTCACCATCCACCTCAATCTAGTCCGAAATATCTGATGTTTTCCAGGCTTTTCTTTTTTAACGATTTTTAAATTTGATGTGCCTGGAAAAGCACGTCAAATATCAAAATCTTCAAAAAAAAAAAAAAAAAAAAAAAAAAATCCTGGAAAACGTCAGATATTTCGGACTAGCCTCAACCCAAACCCCACCAAGTAAAAAAGAGCCATAGAACATTTGGTAAGCATTTTTCCCTACACTCTATTAGTGATTTCTTAAATACAGTTTTTAACCAAAATTTTGTCATACAACCTTAGTTTATACACGTGTAATCTCAAATTAAACAATAATGATATTCATATGTTAATAGTTCCCTTATATATTAATTATAAAAATCATCCAGTTTGTATGAAGTATGTAGTAAATATTGAGGTATCTACGTAAACGATGACAAACTGTTGACAAAGACCACCCGTAACCAGAAAAACAACATTTGAATGATTTTGTGTATTACGGCACTTTATTTTGGTTCAAGGTGGTCTTCATGTTGTAAATGGTGAAAATTTATGTATATTCATTTTTCTTCTCATATTAATTTAAGATTTGGCAATCTGTCTTAAATTTATCATTCATTATCAACGACTGTGCCAGTATGGCACAGCGGTATGATTCCTGAAATGTAAATGTCATGATTCGAGTTCGACCTCAAGATTTTTCCAGTTGTGCTCATTTAAATTTTTTTCGTTATGTATTTTTTTTCTATGTTTTCTTTACTACTTTTATAATAAACATAGTTTCAGAAAGTCATAATATACACGTTACACTTTGAAAGTATCTTGGCAAAAGACAGTTCTAAACTATTTCATTAAATTTTGCATAACTGCGTGTTTTAATTATTTTTATTGATTTTCTAAACCTTTTGTCCCAAAATTGAGTAATATGAACATATAAAATGACTGCTATATGATATACTTGCAACTATGAAAATATAACACTAGTTCGCAAATGATATTACATTGGTTGAAAGTATTATTAATAGCCAAGGGTCATTTCCTTTTAAATTCTTGAGTCATTGGTAAGACAGCTATGGCTCTTTGCTTCACTGCTCAAGTTCAATTTTTATATTTTTTCTGCCATCAATTTGGTCATCAATGTATCATCGAAATTCCATGGCAGATCCAAAATACAACATATGTGTGAGTGCACTGTGTGGTTTGAGGGCTGAAAGGGTATATAGGAGGGTATAACCCAGTAACGTAACTTTACCCCCCTCCCTCCTATCATCGCTAGCCAAGTGTGAAAGTTAGTGTCTACCCCTGGTGATCTGCACATCTTCTCTTATAGAATGGATGTGATCACCCCCCCCCCTTTCCATTTTTTTTTGTTTCTAATCTTCATTATTTTTATTTTTTTTTAAAAGATTTGTTTTCTTTTTCTATGGCTACTAAACTGCTTCATCTACATTTTTATAGAACTGATAGAAATTATATCATGATTCGGTTGCATTCTTCTGCACACTTGAATACATGTACATGTAGCTTATAATATACCCATCCTCTAGCTGGTGCGTCCATATATTTTATATATGGATGTAAAATAATCAAAATTATCCACAAAAGAAGCTGTACCGTAAAAAGAGAGGGGTGTGAAAGGAAATGGCTGTGGGTCATAATATTTAATTCAGTTTCAAATAGAAATATGTAAATGAACATGATGAAGTAGGAAAAGAATAGAAATAGAAAGACTTTAAAAATGAGAGAGAACCATAAAGGGGGCACGATCATGTGTTCCAGTCTACAGCCAGACTAAAACTGATGAAATGTGGTATTTATGTCCCCGTCCTGTTTCTAAACTTGTGTATTTTACAATTCAGATAGGGGATTGCCCACGAAAGCTTTTTTCATCTGAAGATGGAGTGTAGATCTTACACAGGTGTCAATCCCTTATGTGTTTTACATTTTTTTTTTATTAAACATAAGATAAAATTGAAAAATGTTGAGGTAATTAAATATCAATATACATGTAATACATGTATATTTACTAACGTTTGAAACAATCAATTGCTTGCATTTCTATTTAAAAAGAAAAACTGTCAATGCAAAAAAAGAGATTAAACGTACACATAAAGCCAGAGACGGGCTCATCTCATCCTCAGAATGTCAAAGTTTATTTATGATTTCGGAACTCCACACAAACGGCATCTTCGCTAGCCAAGGGTTTTCGGTCCACTCCGCTCCCCGGATGGACCGAAAAAGATGCACAGACGGATATCTTTGAATTATCGATTAGTTTTTTATTTTTATTCATTTAATAATAGTATTTAAGTGTCAAAAAATGTTGACAAGAATGTTCATACTGGAGTCAAATTCTATTTACAAACAACATCGCATCTTCGAGCACAGGACGGTCGTGTAAATATATGCATAATAGTCATTACCATCGTGTGCATATCTCTGGCAATGTGCAATTGCTATTTGCACGACGGTCGTGTAAATAGATTTTTTTTCTTACCTATGTGCACGACAGTCGTGTATATATCTCAGCAATATTTGCAATAGCTATTCGCACGACGGTCGTGTAAATAGACTTTCTTTACTACGCGCACGACGGTCGTGTATATATCATCGGCCCTAATATACCCCTTTCTTCTCTTATATAATAACTCTTTCTGTAATAAACAATAGATTTTTAGATAACCTGGCCCTTTCCTACCGTATGATCTATTGATATCTGTTTTGTTCCATCGTCGTCCGTCGTGCATTAACATTTGAACATATTCAGACCAATTACAACCAATTTTGATATAGGGCATCTATATAGACAAGAAAAGATATGGGTTACCCCATATCCAAGATATTCGACTTTTAATTTATTCGCATTTTCATTGTGCTCAGATGATTTCTAATAAAAAACAAGTATTTACATGTACTGACAAAACGTCAGAGATACTCAAGCTGTAGAAAGTCAACTATAAAAGTGCCATAAATATCCTAAAATGACATATTATTTAGGCTACTGAGTTTCAACATCTTTTGTTGAATAAAATATGCATGTAGTAGGAAACAACCTGTATGTACATATATATATATATATATATATATATATATATATATATATATATATATATATATATATATATATATATCGTTACATGCTTGTAGTGACTTTATCACAAAGTTGCACATGCATAAAAAATAGGTTTAATTTCACATAGAACATAGACTAAATATAATTAATCGTATAATTTTAAAAATGTATTTAACACCTCACTCATAATCCAAATAGCATGTTACAGGCATAGCAACGTTTTCAAAATGAAAGGGGGGGGGGGCTCCGAAAAAATCCCGCGTACTATGGGCCTGTGCTACATGCATCTAACTTTCCAATGATAGAATCTTCTGTGAAAAAAATTCAAGCCGTTATGGATTATCAAAGATAGCCCAATTTTTTTTTTAAATAGCAAAACTATAGATCTATCAAGGATATATTTTAATTTATATTTTAATTTTGTGCTATTAAAGTACTATCACTCAAAGTATAGGCAGATGTTAAAGATGGGTCAACCTGTCACCTTTTAGAGTAATCAATGAACTCGTCCAGAGATGCATTGACGGTGTCACGGCCGTTGTTTAAACGAAAAGGAAATCGCGAGATTGGTTGCGGCTGTGGAGCAATACTGAATAGTCCTTCGTCATAGAATAGAGTCCGACATTTAACACTTAATATAGATTTTGAAGATACAGACGTTTTGAAAACTTCATTTTGTTTCAAGAAATGTTTTTATTTACAAAAATAGTATATTTTCTTGATTAAAAACTGAGTAAATCGATGACCTACCATCGTTTTAGATAACTCAGTCCCTCTAGCCCAGTCTAAGGCTTGAGTAAAAAACCTGCATTTGTTATGAAACTGGTGTATAGTTCTAAATTTCTTCATGTCCGTAGCAAATACTGATCAAATAGCCTAGGTCTACACACGTTCGAAGATCCTTTCCGACGAGCTTGGAAAATCACGTTGCTTTGCCGAGAAGTTACGATTGCAGGTGTTTAACAATAATAACCATTCCGTTGCTTAAAAAAGAGGGGAAAAAACAAACAAACAGTTAATGATTAATATTCTAACTCAAGAGAAAATACACGGCAATTAACGAACAATAATCATGACAGTAATATAATTGGTGAAAAGATTTATCATTATCAATCGAAGTATGACCTATATATTTCGTGAAAAAGACTGAGGAGGCAGCGAGCGTAGGAATACGAAAACTTTTTCTTTGCTTTTCTGGGGAAAAAGTGATTTTCTTAAAATCTTTTCACGATAATTTTGTTTTCTTTAACGTATTAGATATTCATCATTATTCTTAAAATTTGTTGTAATGTTGTATCTGCTGATCATGAATGGAACTATTTTCTTTGGAGCAATTGTGTGAAGAGTACCTGACTTTAGTAATATATCTTGAATAGATAATATGCACTGATCGAATATATTAAAAAGGGAAACAAATCTCCTGGGCCTCCAGTGTTAGAATGGGGCACCATTGATCATATAATGAAAATATTTTCTGCTCCTGTGTTTTTAGCAGACAAACTAAAAAGTACAGCATACATGTATCTATTTTGTTTTATAATACTTCTATCACAGTGAAAAATTCACTGTTCAAGAAAGAACTTTATTTTGGATTTAACTTTTCAATTTTTAAGTTGTGTCATATTTTATTTCTCACGATATGTTTCGCGAATCTAATTGTTTAATTGACCAGTGACACTTTTGGGACTCTTGATCTGTTGTTACAAAGAGACAGAGTGCTATGTCTCAAGAACTGTTAATCTCTAAAAACAACACTGTGTAATTATCTGGGTTTTTTATGTCCAAACATCAAAGCGTCATTGAGTTTATTTAATTAATCCATACCTGTGAATCTTTCACTCATTTTACTAAATGTCAACACCTGTCATTTATTTACTCATTATGTACATTCTTATAAATAGTCATGTATAATTTCAATCTTTAGTCTGGAATATACGAAGGCCAGTCTCGGCCACGACCGACTCGTCAGGACTCTGAGTCCGGGGCCACTTCGGCCAGATCCGACTCGATCATTTATAATATGTCTGTTTGTTGATTCATGTAAACTGTTGCCATCGTTGAGACTCATCTAATAAATACGGAATCCTTCATCATTTGTTTTATCTCTGGAATTGCATATTGGTAGACCTTCGGGAATACGGCACACCTATACTTCGTTTTTACCTCACGGCCACACAGCGCCTCTACCTATACCTCGTCCCCCCTACGCCAACATACCCTCACCCTGTTCGTTCTGCAAACAACAGATGCAGTTCCAGACGAATTCTTAAGTACCGTCCAATTCTACACGGTCACAATTGGTGGATGAATCCTAAGGGTAAAACAACGCCCGGGGCCGCTGCATATATTTTGCAGTGGTCAGATCCCGAACCTCTACAGCAAGCGAGTTCCCCCATTGAACCACTCTGCTCATCGTGAACTGTTCGACTAATGTATCAACGATGGACAACACCAGTTCAACATCCATGAACAACACTTTCGGCGTTCCTTTCAATAACTAGTGTTTACCGGTGTGTACGTCTACAAGAACATGAAAGAACAGAATCCGAAAAATAATTAAAGTGAAATTTCTTTCCAAACACGAGGACGTGTTCTTCCCGGAGCGGAGGGAAATTATCACAGTGAAAAATTCACTGTTCAAGAAAGAACTTTATTTTGGATTTAACTTTTCAATTTTTAAGTTGTGTCATATTTTATTTCTCACGATATGTTTCGCGAATCTAATTGTTTAATTGACCAGTGACACTTTTGGGACTCTTGATCTGTTGTTACAAAGAGACAGAGTGCTATGTCTCAAGAACTGTTAATCTCTAAAAACAACACTGTGTAATTATCTGGGTTTTTTATGTCCAAACATCAAAGCGTCATTGAGTTTATTTAATTAATCCATACCTGTGAATCTTTCACTCATTTTACTAAATGTCAACACCTGTCATTTATTTACTCATTATGTACATTCTTATAAATAGTCATGTATAATTTCAATCATTAGTCTGGAATATACGAAGGCCAGTCTCGGCCACGTCCGACTCGTGAGGACTCTGAGTCCGGGGCCACTTCGGCCAGATCCGACTCGATCATTTATAATATGTCTGTTTGTTGATTCATGTAAACTGTTGCCATCGTTGAGACTCATCTAATAAATACGGAATCCTTCATCATTTGTTTTATCTCTGGAATTGCATATTGGTAGACCTTCGGGAATACGGCACACCTATACTTCGTTTTTACCTCACGGCCACACAGCGCCTCTACCTATACCTCGTCCCCCCTACGCCAACATACCCTCACCCTGTTCGTTCTGCAAACAACAGATGCAGTTCCAGACGAATTCTTAAGTACCGTCCAATTCTACACGGTGTCGCATAATTTACGTTCCGGATACTTCGCGTTCCGGCCGGAACCTTAAAATCATAATATTGGTTCCGGATTTTACTGTAAGTTTGGTTCCGGCCATGGCTGCATCGAATCGCGGTATCTCTCAATTATTATCTGCGAGTTTTCATTCTACACTGAACCATAGAAGTAGTTTTTTTCTTGAAGATTAAGCATGGCGCAGCGGCATGCCATTTTCATGTGGCGCTATGTTCTTTTTATAAGGCATCATGCCCTTTTTGTACAGCCATTTTTAAAAATAAATGAATAAATAGCCCAAGTAAAGATCGTGAAATACGCTTTCTGATACATATACATCGAATAAAATTTGGTCGCATGAAAGGCTTTGCTTATCTATAATGCATACAAATTAAGTCCCTTTGTTTATTTAGTGCATGTCAGGTGTGAATTTCTCGCTTGAATGCACACAGACCCGGTATTTACAGGGTAAAGAGGATAGAAGGTAATTAAACTAGACTGAGATTACAAAACCCTAAAAAGAAGCACAATGTCAAAGATAAATTTGATCAGTAAATTTTAATTTTATAATCTGATAAAGTAAAGAATGAAATACAAAATGGTATATGTATTTACAGAGATGCATTCTCTGTTTAAATGATATTAGAAGTGGTGCAAATTCCACAATGTCGAGCCTCGAATACATGGCTTCCATCCCTCGTACATATTATCACTTGGCATGAAAATATGATTTATATTCCATTAGAAATAAACAAACATAAAAAATATAATTCACTGATGAAGATATTTATATAGTTTTTGTGATAAATTAACAATGGATATTTCACGAATATGTGGTTTATTCTGCAATGAAACAAAGATATGGTTTATTCTCTTAGAATAAACAAACACAAGTCATGAATGAAAATTATGTTGTTGTTGTTTTTTAAAGACCGTAGGAAAAAAAAAAAAAAAACAAGGTTGAAATATAAAAAGTAAAGACCAGCAATGTTGATTGTGAAAATAGCAGTGAGGTAAACTGAATTAGCTCAAATATTTTAGTAAAATCAAGGTTTTAGCAAATTTTAAATGATTTTTTTTTTATGTTTTAAAGGCCTTGAATGATGCATGTCCTTTCCACCCACCCTTAAGATATTTGGGAAATAACTTTTATTCCTTGGTGTTTTTTTATACATAAAACACAATAAGAAATGACAATTTTTATGACACTTTAAAACTTTATCGTTTTATACATACCATTTTGTGGTTAGTTTAATTTGATTACTTGATCCCCACTAAAAATTTCAATCCCCTATGTTAGGGGTTTTCAATATTGTTGAGCGTGGTGTTTAAAAAATGCGGGTCCTATCGAAAGGATCAAGATTCGAGGTCGGATCTTAAATCGTAAAACACGACGGCATCACCATGTTTTTCATGAAGGTTTTTTGACAATAATATCCAATGAGTCTCGAATATCCAGCACTTAAATTTTTCCCTGTTGTACAAGTCTCCGAAGTTGTAAGTCGGATGTCAATTGGCTTCATAAAATTCCTAATGAATAACACAGGTGGACTTGGGCCAAAATGCAAACCTGATAAACTTTAGCCCTGCTTCTACTCAAAAGAAATTTCTCTTTTTTTTTCATGAAAAACTGTGCTTCATTAATTATTATAGACCTTACTCGAAGTGTTATCTGAATCAACACAGTATACGCATGCTTTGATATCAATGTGACTACATTGGAACTGAAGTTCTGGAAAAGAGTTTTTTTCTCTTTTACTTGTAATAAAATTTGATCTCAATTTTAGCCAACTCTAATACAATATTAAAAAAAAGAATCAAAACAACTTGGAAATATCTCCAAATTAAGGGTTAAACATTGTGCTCCATCTGTAATGGTCCAATAATTCTTGAAAAGATTTAATAAATCCAATATATCTTTCAATTTAAAACGAATATTAAAAATTTCAGACCCCAGGACAGGGGACTTCCATGTCCCTGAGCCCAATGTTTATTCACTTAGTATTATATAGTAGCCATAAAAAGTGGAGGGTGGATCTCGGAAACTAGAGATGGTACCATCACCATATTTTCACAGAAAGATTAGATTTTCACTAACAAGAATTTGGTCTACGAGAGATTTCGTGTTTTTCGTGACTCTAGTCCAATTGCGTCTCGATATTGTTCAATTGTATTACCCATTGTCAAGAGATAAAGAGAAGTGTTGAGCGTTGTTTGAATCAGCCGCAAGGAGACATATAATAAATAAACATGCACAATTTTTTGTTTGACCTTTGATTATAAGTAAAAGCGAAAAAACATTGAGAAAAAGTTTCGGTAAAAAGAAAAAAAAAAAACAAACAAAAAAAAAAAAAAAAAATGGTACGAGTCGCAAGGCAAAATAAAAGGCCTGTTGACAGACACTCGGTCCATTGTTGAAAAAAATATGTACATTGATACATATACTGCTACTTGTAAGAGCAGCATGATTAAGACAGTTAGAAGGGAAAATATAAGGGGAACAATTTATAACATATCATGCATTAATAATTTACGAAACCTTTCTTGCATTAAGAATGCAATTTTTTTTATTTTATGCTTTAAGAATACATTTTATAAAGAAATACATTAACAGCAGATAAAAAAAACTGTATCTACCAAAAAGAGAGAAAAAAAACCAAAAACAAAACAGAAACCGCACAAGCATAATCATTTTAATACTCAGATCCTGAACCTGGGGCAATAAGGTCAAGGTCATTAAAGGTGCGGATCAGTTGTTTTGGACCCATCTCCTCGACCTTCACAAAAATGCGTCCGTCGTTCGTCCTGTACGAATCTATCACTTCCGCTTTTTTCGCCTTAGACAACTCATGAACTATTCCTTGATGGTACCTCGTGAGGTCTTCTGTAACAAATAGGGAGGTGCCTTTGAGTTTTCGTTTCGCTGAATATACATTGGTTTTCACTTTCCAGTTTTTAAATTTGCAAATAATTTGAATGTTCCCGTTGGCATTGGGTTTACCGATAGGGTGGGATCTGGAAATATCGTCCTCCTTTAAATCAATGTTCATTTTAGATTTGCACAGATCGATCACAATGGCATCAGTGTCCAAGTGATTACCAGTTTCATTTTAAACAGTTGGCACTGGACAGTTATGAAATCTAAGGGTGTTCCTCCTACCGTACTGCTCTAACTCGTCTACTGATGTCTCTAACTCCCAGATTTGATTTTGGAGATTAGCATTTGTTTTGTCAGCTTCCTTTAGCTGTTGTTTCAGATCCTTGATCTCCTCATCTTGTTTATAGTTATTTTCAAGTTCAGCTGTTGGAAAGCTGATTGAACAGCCTTTTCTATTGTTGGAGCAATAGCACTGGCCAATACAGGGACCAGCTGATTCATGATATTTTGATCACACATAGCTGAATATATAAGACCTGGTAGACTGTATGTTTGCCCCTCAGATTGTATGGGGGGGGGGGGGGGGCAATGGGACTGGGACTGGGCTCTGTGGTTGTAGAATAAAATTCTGGTTGGCTAGCACTAACAGAAGCACTTTCAGATGCACATATCGGTGCATTAGTCAAAGAATTTGAACATACAGAGGATTCAGGATTGGCTTCCAAACTGTCCGTATTGCCCTGGGTGCCAGAAGAATTTGCTGAATTAAGATCTGGGAGGGATGCAGATAAAAACCTTCTGCGAGATGTTTTGTTTTGGTTTTCTGATGGGCTGGTAAATTTTCTCTTGGAATTCTGGGATTTCTTGTTATAACTACTGTTGTTGGAACTTGACATGACATGAGTTCATCTAACACAACAGCACAGAATGTTTTGGTTTTAAACTTTATCAATGGAGTTTTTACTGAATATTTTTTATATCATTTCATCAAAAACAACTTAATGAAGTGTTGCATCTGTGAATTATCAAATTTCACACAAAGAATTAAGACATACCCCCCGTTTTTTCCTCCTAATCGAAACTAAATGTCAATATTAGACGCCATCTTTAATAAGTCTAGGTTGTTTCTTTTCCACTTAAAATTTGTTACAATTGGTGAGAGTATTTTCAAATATTTTTGTTACTATGTTGTTTCTTTTCCACTTTATTACGAAGATAAAGTAGCCCGGAACCAAAATTATGGTCATATTTAACGTTCCGGGTTACAATTGCTATGTATTTTCAAATATTTTTCTTACTAGGTTGTTTCTTTTTCACTTTCTTACAAAGATAAAGTAGCCGGAACTAAAATTATGGTCATAATTAACGTTCCAGGTTACAATTGCTATGTATTTTTAAACATCTTTTGTTACTAGGTTGTTTTTTTTTCACTTTATTACGAAGATAAAGTAGCCCGGAACCAAAATTATGGTCATAATTAACGTTCCGGGTTACAATTGCTATGTATTTTCAAATATTTTTGTTACTAGGTTGTTTCTTTTCCACTTTATTACGAAGATAAAGTAGCCCGGAACCAAAATTATGGTCATATTTAACGTTCCGGGTTACAATTGCTGAGAGTATTTTCAAATATTTTTGTTACTAGGTTGTTTCTTTTCCTTTTTATTACGAAGATAAAGTAGCCCGGAACCAAAATTATGGTCATAATTAACGTTCCGGGTAACAACTGCTGAGAGTATTTTCAAATATTTTTGTTACTAGGTTGTTTCTTTTCCACTTTATTACGAAGATAAAGTAGTACGGAACTAAAATTATGGTCATAATTAACGTTCCGGGTAACAATTGCTGAGAGTATTTTCAAATATTTTTCTTACTAGGTTGTTTCTTTTCCACTTTATTTCGAAGATAAAGTAGCCCGGAACCATAAATAATGTTCCGGGTTACAATTTCTGATATTATACTTTCATGTAAATTAGTTGAAACTGATTCGTCGGGAAACATTTGTTAAAAAACACGATTACCCGCTGAAGGTGTATTTCTTGTGACAAGACTTTCTCTAGGATACCAACAATTTTGACCTTGACCTTGGAGTTTGAACTATTGAAAAAAATTAACTTTAACCTTAGCCATATCTTTTGACATTTGATGCTAGGGCTTTTATATTTCACATGTATATTTCATGTGACGGGTCCTTTCCCTGGGTATCATTGATTTTGACCCTTTGAGTTTGACCCACTTTTTAAAAACTCTAACCTTGGCCATATATAACTTTTGAACGGTTGGTTCTTGGGCTTTCATATTTCACAGGTATTTTCATTGATACAAGTCCTTTTTGGAAAATAACGTTTTGATCTCTTGACCTTGACCTTAGAGTTTAATTTGCACTTTAGAAACTTTACCCTTCACAAAAGACTGCCGTACGGGAGCATCAGTGTTTCACAAACGCATTTTGTTTTTTATTACTTCTCAATTTACCTAATGTGTTTACGTTAAAGCGTTTGAACTTTTTTTTTACTATTAATCTAAAACAATTCCAGTATTTAATGTGAGCATGTAACCCTGTCTTTGACAAATAATCTTTCAATTTTAGTCTTAAAAGTTTATTATTTATTAATTGCTTTAGACATATATCTTATCGCATTTCAACAATAACAAACAATGCCAAATAATACATAATGGCATTGTATGGTAGCTTTTATAGATTACACAATCGTCATATATAATGATTTCATGGAGAATTACCATATCATATAAGAAAAAAACTTTCTCTCAACTAAAAAGCATATTAATGGATATATGTCCCAAAGTTACAGAGATCATGGACGTTGTGAGCACTTAATAATTGTACAAATTTGTAAAAAAAAAAAAAAAGAAAAAAAAAAAAGAAAAAGAAAAGAAAACAAAACAAAACAAAAACAAAAACAAAAAAAAAAAAAAAAAAACACAAAAAAACAAAGAAACAAACAAACAAACCAAAAACCGACTTCTGTCAGTAATACTTCTTGACATATTTTTAAAGAAGCTTTTCAAAATGCAGGTCGTCAACCCCCCCACTCACCCTTCTGAAATATTTCTAGATCCACGCATGTTCACTTTAACACATTCTACACATTCCACTCTCCCTAAGTATTTTATTATGTCGTCCTCTCTCATAATCAAGATTATAAGATGAAAGCCTTATTCGACTAACCAGAAATGGAGCTGTGCAGTTTTAAACCGACGAAAACTACATGCCGCATTTTCGTTTCACGGGGGGAGGGGGATATTTTCCACTGCATTCTATAGCGGAAAACTTGTTTAAACAGAATTACAGAGTAATCTCTTTCCAAAAAATTATTGTTTTGAAACTTCGTTTATTTATATATATATCATTCAGATATGCCTTTTGAAAATTGAGGTAGGTGACAAAACAGTTCTGAGTACATGGTACATAAATCTCGGCGTTCGACATTTTAGCGGGGGAAAGTGGACTTTTTTATAGCGAAAAATGTGACATTTAAGCGGAAATTAAAATACATATGTACATTCAACAAATTGTTCAGTAAAGTATAATTATATCTATGCCTCTTCCGTTAGCCAGTCGGACTAAGTTTTCTGCCCCCGCATTTTGCGCAGACTTAACAATACTATTCATTTCTCAGGATTGTAAAATACAAATCTGTATCTGTATTACATTTCCTCTTCAGAGTTATTGTTACAAATGCTGATACCTGCACTTACCTGTATTAATAAAAATGAGTTGAGTTTTATTCAATAGTTTTTAGCTGTGCCGTCGAAACCTTTGCTAAGGTCGGGAACTCAGAAATTTTAAAGTTCTTCATATTTTGCTGGCATTACATTGATTGTTTAAAAAATAAATTTTATCCGAGAAAAAAAATCCACAAAATTTTTTATTGAATTATTACAGGAAAATTGTTTTTCTTCATATTAAATGCTTTATAATTTTTCCGCTGAAATTAAGGACATACGCAACGTACCTGATAATTTTTCAAAATATTCTTAATTTAATATTATAGTGCCATCAGATGTTCGTAGACAAAAAATCAGCATGCATTACCACGGGTTTTGAAAAGATATCAATTGATGAAAATTCTTGTATAAATCAAAGAAAAATATACAAAAATTACTAAACATATATTCTAGATGTTTTGTTTATCCAAACCTGTTTTAGAAGAAGTGTACAACAGCATATATAGACATTAAAATGTAACACACAGTTCCTTTAAGTTTGGAACTCTTCAACTCCAGGGAAAAAGACAAATGAATAAAGTTCAAACTACGTTGCGTATGTCCTTAATGTCTATTCACACCTTTGCAGGTCCTTCGCCGACACGTCTCCTATTATGTTCATTCATGTATTGTGATTTAATTATATACTTGGCTTTACAAAAACGCAATGGGTGTTTGAAAAAAATATATATAAAGATATTAAAATATTATCCAATAATTTTTTTTAAATCTTAAATATAATTCATCTATTAGCATTACCAGCTGATCAGGGTGCCCTTTGCCTAAAACTCATTTAAAATTGCAGAAATGACACAGCGATTCTCATGACTGCATATTGTATCGATAGAAGGGAGTCATAAAACAACATGATGGGGTATGTCAATGAAAACAAGTTTCACACCTTCGCGTTCTTTTGTTTACAAAGAAACAACATAATTACGTATAATTCCATGGACTATAGTATTGGTACATGTACATGTATTAAGACCGTATATTGGGACTTCTTCTAAATCGATATACGTTTAAATCCTGCTGCATCGTATAACCAGTTAAGAGAAAGAAAAAAATTCAAATTATTTGTAAATATTAATCATAAATAGTTTTTAAAAGGGTGCTTGGATGCCCGGAACATTTATTATGGCCGGAACCAAACTTACGCGGGCCGGAACGTTTATTATAGCCCGGAACCAATATTATAGGTATTTAGCGTTCCGGCCGGAACGCTAAGTTACCCGGAACGTAAATTATGCGACAACGGTCACAATTGGTGGATGAATCCTAAGGGTAAAACAACGCCCGGGGCCGCTGCATATATTTTGCAGTGGTCAGATCCCGAACCTCTACAGCAAGCGAGTTTCTCCACGTTACGTGGACTTCTCTGCATGATGATGGACAACTACCAATTTCGACCATCTTGGACGTCATGGACCTTTCCCACAACGATTAATGGACAAGTTCTACATCGTTTCACCAAGTGTTTCAGATGTCACAGACCTGGACACTTCGCCAAGAACTGCAATTTTCGCAGCGCACTAAAATCAAAGTCGAACCAGGTACGTGATCAGCGCAGAATTCAAGAATACTATGGACAAAAAGAACTTCTTAAGGAACTTCCGTTTAACAACATCAGAAATTCGGCTTTACGTAATTTTATGGACTTTTCATCTGTTCTTAAACACGAGCTTGCCAAAACAAAACAAACTGTGAAAGACTCCCGGGACAAACTGTTAGAAATAATTTCAAAACTTCGTAAAACAGAAAATGAATTGAAGTCGACCAAAAATCAAAATTCCGTGCTTCAAGAGACTTTGCAGCAGAAAATCTCGGAACTTCAATCCAAACTGAAAACAAGCACACAAGAAATTAGTTTGCAACGGCAAGTCGGAGACCTGAAGAGACAACTCGACGCATCCCAACAAGTTATCAAAATGGCTTCGGAGCGGATTCACGACCTAAATCATAAAAATCTTCACCAAGTGGAAATAATTCAAGATCAGAAAGATGAAATAACTCATCTAAGTTTTCGCAATTCTGCTTTGGAAGATGCCAGGTCTAAGCATTGCCAGGTTATAGATGACTTACGCGAGGATAATCATCGGCATATTCGAAAAATAAAGCATCAAAAGGAAGAAATTGAAGACCTACATCAAGAAACTTATGATTTAGAACATGCCATAAAACAACATCGCGCAGTTATCGATGATTTACGTAACAAACTCTATCCAAATTCGTGCAACAGAGACCACAGATGCACCCAGAAAAACGACCGACGATACTACCGGTGACCGAGTCCATTCCAAACACGAGGACGTGTTTTCCCCGGAGCGGAGGGAAACTATCACCGTGCAGAATTGGCCCTTTTTACAAATTTTCTTTTGAACTTTTATTTTGAACTTAAATACAATTTTTGTCAATTATTTTCATTGAAATTAGTTCTGAATCTTTATTTATTGTTGGATTACGAAATACCGAATTATTTACTTAATTGCATAGTGATACTCTCTGGACAATTGTTGAGAACTACAAAGGGACAGAGTGTTAACGCCGTCACCAATTTCTAATACCTTATAAAAACATTCATGTAATTATTTAATTTATCTTTCTTTCATGTCCATCTTATCAAAACTTTTCACAGATTGTAATTTACTCAACATATGTCATTTTGTCACTCAATTTACTAATTGTTTTCAAAGAACTCTTTTATCAGTATATATAGAAGTATCTGTAGCCCTTTTCACAAAAAATCTTACGACTAAGATTAAAATTTTCCAATTCTTCTGTATGTACCTAAATTGAAGTATGTTACAAAAAATCTTATATTTCTATAACATTAAAGTATATTGAGAATTATTCTTCTGAAAAAATAATTTTCTTCATTAAACAAAGAAATTACAGAGTTGTAAAATTTTAATCTTACTCGTAAGAATTTTTGTGAAAAAGGCTACTGAATTGTATGTGTAGTTCGGAGGCCTGACGCATTACTGGCCAGTTCCGTCTGTGTTCCCCGCATGTATTTCTTGAATGTTAAAATTGTTGACCATCATTAAATTAAATGCTTTTATTAATAAACTCGGAAACTAAATTACCCGTTACTTTGGATTTATGATATGTGATTTCGGGAAGAGCCCTAGGAATACGGCACTACTTCTTCCGGCCCACAGCGCCACTCGTTTTACGCCAACATTCCCTCTTACCCGATCAACGACATATAATATTTTTGACCCAAACTACGCGGTCATATCACCATTTTATTGAGGGTGTTCCTTTCTAAAACACGAGGACGTGTTTTCCCGGAGGCCGAAGGATATTGTCACCGAGCAAAATTAATATTTTTGAATTAAAATCACTTTTTAATATTTTATACTAAATTTGGACGTTTATCTATGAAATTCTTTATCTGTTTTTACTATGTACTAATATCGAATTAATTGTGTCTTTAACTCTTATTTATCTCATTTCCTTTGAAGCCGGATTAAGGCAGTCCAACTGACACTCGGTGACTCTGTCAAAAGAATCTACTCATTAGGTGTTAATGCCTCGGGATTTGTTAATCCTGTATCAATAACTTTATTTATACAATTACTTTATAACCTCTTTCATGTCCATTCTATCAAAGAAACACACCTGTCCATCAATCAACTCAACTAGTGTCATAAGTCAATCATTGTTTACTCTTAATCTTACAAAAAGCTATGTACATTATACTTTCTTCAGTTTGGAGGCCCGATGCTCTACCGGCCACATCCAACTCGATTAAGACTTGTAAGCTTTTGTTGAAATTCATGTTCACTGTTATTTACCATCGTGTATAATAAATTCGGAAACCTGATTTTACCAGTTCTTGGACTTTATATTGGAAGACCATAAGGAATATACGGCACCTTTCTCGTTTGAATTGTATTACGGCCCCACAGCGCCGCTACTTTATTACCGCCAACATTCCTTCTTCCCCGTTTACGATAAAACGACGGATATAGTCCAGGAATTACTTTTATAACTTTATAACCAAAATCTAACTGGTTATACTTCTACTAATTTTTGTCTATATAAAATGTGAATATTTCCCTACTAATTGCTAATCCCCGTTTTTGCTGTGGCTTAATCAAGTGAGCTAATCCCTGCTTCCAAAGCTAATTCCAGGTGATTCATAATTCTCTAGATTTTAATTTTGAACGTAGATGTCGTGCGTTAGTCAGTGAGGTAATCACTGCTTCGAAAGCCTATTCCTGGTTATCCGTAATCCTCTATATTTTACTTTTGAGCTTAGAATAAAAATCTGTTTATGAAATTAAAAAGAAAGATATTTACAATTCAAATTTGTATCAGTATTTAAAAAAAAAAAAACAGTTAAAAAGTATATCAATGAGGGAGTTCAAACTTTGCCTCTGGAAATAGTCCTGCCCTCAGGTAACTGGAATCTTGTTAACTCTCATATACTTTAAAACTCTAATATTAAACTTTAACTATATACTATTATTATTCTATAAGTATCAAATTGCCATTCAATGAATCCTATACAGAGTTGTATTACACCCAGGTGGCTGTTAAGACCCTTGGGCCTCTTGTTCAGTCATATATTCTTTTCAGGTGGATTGAAAAGTCAACAGGTAGTGATTTCACAATTCACAATTTGAAACAATAAGGTCCATGATTTTGGGTATTTTTGACAATGTTAATTAAGTCTAAACATTGCTTATTATACAGGGCCGTGGGAATGGGGGGGGGGGGTTAAAAAAAAACTCTCTCGAAAATACCAGTTATGAAACGAAATTAATCCATTATTAATCTGTCTTAAGTAATGCTGCTAGATTTTTTTGTTCATTGAAAATGCACCATAACCACCCCCCCCCCCTCCCAATTATTTTGAGAAGTTTTATAAACTGGCCAAGAATATCAGTAGATGCTACGATTTCAAATCTTCCGCTGCTAAATAAAACAATCCAAACAAAATACCCCCGGGAATTTGCCTTCAACCCTAATGTGCATGCAAGTTTAGTTTACTTGTATGAGTAAAAGCTATACATACTGTCGTACATAGCAATTAATTTTATGTACCATGTGTAATTACATGCTTGATAAATTATTTTTTTAAACCAAGAAATATGCTTAATGTCTATTATTTACGTTTTGCTCAAACCTGATCCATATTTTTGTTTTTATTTATGTTCCCAGACAGGAACTGAAAACGACAGAAGGGCTTCGTCAGGGTTATGCTAAAGAATGCTTGGTATGAGAACATTTAATTAGAAAAAAAGAATTAAACTCATCTAAATTAAATTGTAGAAGACGTGGACAAATTGAAACGTCTTGAAATGTATTTCTCCGAACCGTTAATAACAGAAAATAAAAAATGAAACTCATCCAACACTTAAGTTGTATGCCAATTCTTGGAGAGTATCCTCTATTTGTATTCAATGTATGACACTGACAAAGGTTTAATTAGTTGTTGGATACTGAATTACTGAATTTAAAAAAACAAAACAAAACAAAACATGGACCCATTCGCACGTAACTTTTTGTAGTTTCTCTCATTTTTTTCTGAACTCTCCGTTCTTGTTTTCGAACTCGTGCAAGTGACTATTTGATGAACTTTGACTTGTGGTTTTGTTTTCTTTGGGATTCTCATCAAGTCCGTCGCACGCGGGGGGGGGGGGGGGGGGGTTCTAAGAATAGCTTATTTTGTAGATTTGATATCTAAATTTTTCTTTAAAAATATGCCTTTCATGTACTCACTTTCACTAAAATGACAATATGATTGCATAGTGCAACGGATATCAGAACTAATGATGCGGGTCGGAACGATCTGGAACATTTGGATGTCTTTCTAGGATAGTAAAAAGCTCTCAAGCTCTCTCTCTCTCTCTCTCCATTTTCGGAATCGCACTTTCTCGTTGAAGTGAGTCCAGTTCGATATTGTTTCTTTTCTCTCCGCTGAACACCCTCTCTTTTATGACTCCTGGCTATTTTTAGCTCACCTGAGCCAAAGGATGAAGTGAGCTTGTGATAGAAATATGTCCGTTGTCTGTCGTCGTCGTTAACTTTTTACTTCATTTTCCTCCCAAGAAACACAGGGCCAATTTCAAAACAAACTTGGCATAGAGTATTCTTGGGTGAAGGGATTCCAGCTTTTGATAATGAAGAGCATAACTCTCTTTCAAAGAGAGATAATTAAGAATTCGTGAAAATTTGGTGGCATCTTTTAAAAATCTTCTCAAGAAAAATATACTGAAACGCAAAAGAAACGCAACAAGCAGTAATCTACAAATATTTGAACCTTTTAACTAATGATTTTCAAAACTGATTACAGTTAAGTTAAACTTGATTTAAAAGCATCAAAGATTTGATAACAATGTTAAATGATTACCTTTTAACTTTAGAAAGTAACACCTGACTGTTAAAACACCCCCCCCCTTCTGAGCCATTCAATTATAGCGTGGAAGACTGCCATGCACAACAATTGCAGCTTGATTTCCACGATGCAATAAGTTCAACAATCTCGGGATCTGAGCGAAAAAAAATATTCTTTGCCATTTTTAAATGTCCTTTTTTCAGTCGAATTTTCTCTACCCTAGCGCAGTGTAGTAACACTTGGACTTCCGGTCCACGGACTATCATTCATGCTAATGATACGTATGAGCCTGTTGAGGCGTGTTGTCGTGCATTTTTGCATCTGCAATTCTCCATCACCTTTATTTTCAGATTTTCCAGCTAGAGCACTTGAAATGCGTACTTAAGTCATTTTCAGGAAGCCTTGGCATCTCTTCCGGAAACGAAAGGAGAATTTATTTTGCGAAATATTGCTGAATTACTTGTGTTAAACAGATACAAACCCTTAAAACCCCATATGTTTGTCAAATGTTTTTTTTGATTTCTGTTCAGCGGGCTCAAACTTAACTTCCGGTTATGGCATGAAAATCATTCAACCGTTAAATTATCGAAACTTAAAATGTTGAAGATATCCGTACTTTTTAGATACAAAATTATATCCTTTATATGATTTTCCCCTCTAAAATAGGATGTTGCGTTTCTTTTGCGTTTCAATATATATAGTGAAAATCTTTCAAAATCTTCTCAAGAGTAATCCAAGTACTGAAATGTACTACAGGGCGGAGGCATGAATAACATGTTTTATACATTGCACAATTTCATTATCTGCTTTACAAGTGAAATTGATTAAACAAATTAAGTTATACGCTGTATCAGATATAGTGTAAAGCACCTTTTATTCGCGTGTTAAGCATATCCACGAGTTTTGCAACCTTCTGTCCATTCTATGAGAGAAGGAACCAATCGAGGCCGTAGATCTTTGTCTAAAGAATGGACAGTTACAGAGTGTCTTCAATTCCACCTATTCCCACTTGAAAATAACAATTGATGTTTTGATAATTAATTTAAATATCTGGATTTTAGAAATAAAATAGATTTACGAAGCAAATATGATTTAATGCATTTAAAGGAGTATTCTACTTAAGTATAGTAGTCTGGTCCCTTTTTACACCCTTGGTTTTCCGGTTAAATATCAGCATACAGTATTTTGTTTGTTTTCATTGTGTATAACGAAGTATTTCTAATTAAAACATTGTGTATTTATAATGAAAGATTAAACATATTAAAAAAAAAATACAAGTCTATTTTTAACACCCATAGCACTAAAAAATGCCGGAACATTTTCCCCCGATCAGACTACGATTTCTCTATTACATGCATTTAGATTAGATACTATAAAAAGAAGATCTTGGTATGATATTTTTCTTTCAAAGACGAATTATATGTTCAAGATTCACAATCAACTACAAATACAATTTTCTATTCACAAAACTTTGGCAATAAAAGCTATAAGATGAACCAAACAAGTCCATGCTGATCGATATAAAACTGAGTACGTTTCAACTGAGAACTAGCACATTTACTGGGGGCATTTACCCGTAACGATACAAATCCACAGGTCATAAAGAGGTTAATCGCATGTAAATGAAGTCAGCGAAGAGATTCAAAATCACAATACTTTTAATCAGAAAACATAGAGCACACGGTTGTTCAACAAAGATATTTTCACTCAACCTTTACACATATAATATACACATTATATTTCAAACTCGACTCTGAACAAACCTGTATTCAGTGTTTACGAAAGCTTTGAAGTGTGTACCTGTCACTGATTTCTTTTGATATTCATGAAAATCAAAGGACCCTATCTTTAACACGCAGCTTCGTATGCTGCCTATATCTATTGTTTGACATTTTTAGATGATGATTCAAATAATAAAGACATTAGTTAATAATAAAATTTAATTTTTAAAAATGTTAATAAATATTCGAAATTTGACGAGTAAACGGGGATCACAGATAAGCCTTACTGAGACTTAATTGTTCTTTCTGCTTTTTGAATATGTAAATCTAAGAGAGAAAATAAATGGCCTTAGGATATTTTTTTTTCATTTAATTTGCTTAAAATTAACAATATTATTTTAGCCTCAGATCAGATTTACTATTTTAAAAAAAGCGAATTTACATGTCCTCCATCCCAACAGGAGTTAATTACTGTTTACTAGTATACAGTATTTGTATGTTTATACAGTTAATTATTTGTTTATACACAAGTATTTCACCTATTCCCACATAAAATTTTACCTTGTCCTACCTGATTTTCTAAAAGTGGGAATAGGTAGAACCAGTTACAGGTGGATTTTGGGGAATAATAGTATTTATAAAAGTATGCGATGCTTCAAAATCAGTTTATATTTTGCGTTGAAAAAACATAAATGTTTTCCTTTGATAGAGAGAGTGTATAAAAGAATCAAAATCTAATTAACCAAAAGATGCACAAAATCAATGATATCTGGATCTGGAAACAGAGCTGAAAATGTATTTCAAATCAAATCTGCAAATGTTTCAATTTTGATAATTTTCCAAGGAAATATCAACTGCAGCACCGTGTGGTGTTCATGGTGCAAACTGCATGTGTTCTGGGTGGTGGTAATCTCGGTGGAGATTCGGCTCGGCTAGATACTTGGTCTGACCCCTTAACCGAATCTCCATGTAGCATCAACTTATTTGTCAGCAGTCTGCCTCGGTTTTAAAACAGATCGTATGCAGGTCATGATCTTGAGTATCGAATAAGTCATGAAACATAAACAGCATATTCAAGTGATAGTGGAATATAACTACATGTACATAAATAAGGAAAGTTGATGATGGAAAGCTGTTGTTTGTCCTAAAATTTAGTTGTTGGGTGGCCTTTATCGTCTATAGTTAGTAAGACATCCAAATATAAAACAGATGTGGCAGACTTTGTGGTGTCTTTCATGTAGAATTCGCTGGGATGTACCGAGTCAGCATATGAATGGAAGTAACTATTGTTAATTGATAAAAGTCATCAATATATATTTGAATGTCGAGTTGGAGGCCACAGCAAGTGGCCTTCGTGTGGAACTTTTTGAATTAATTCTGCTTCAAAGGAATATAAATATAGAGGTCGGCTAATAAAGGAACACAATTAGAGCCCATTGAAATTCCTACATATTGTTGAAAGACCTAGTCCTCAAAGACTACGTAAATATAGTTGTTGTCAATGAGGAACTCAAGTTTTAATATCAACTTTAGAGTACTAATGTATAGAACCAGAGCGATTTTTACGAAATAATTTAGTAGATGACCAGTCACAAGATATGAAAATTTCTAAGTTCAATTGAAGAAGTAGCTGTCTTTGATTATTGATATCAAAAAGCTTATCTAGTTTTTAAGTTATCGCGAGGAAGGGTTGTATAAAGTGTGGAAGGGTTGTATAAAGTGTGGAAAAGTCGAATACCTTTTGATGTTACTGGCTTTCGATCGAAAAGTTTCATGATTTTAAATTTTCTAAAACTTCTTAGGAATTTTTGAAAATCCACATATGATTTATACCACTTCTGGAATATCCTGTAGCACAGTCAGAGTATGGAGGTTAATCTCGGCCTTCCTGATTAATGCCTATTTCCGGAACTGTGCCTAACTGTCTTAAACTAAAATAGTCCAAAGAAAGTACAGTGCAGGGGATTTTCAGTTGCTTATTTGCAGAAGTGTTGGATCTGCCATTTTTCCTCGGGTGGCACTAGATCGGAAATTTATTTTCAGTTTGGGGGACACCACCCAAAAATTCAAAATTTCCTTGACAAGAAAAAAAGGTCATCAGATGTTATTATTCAGGGGGCACAAGCATATAGTAGCTATGTTTTCTATAGTATTCTATAAGGCGGCAAAATTGGGGGGGGGGGGCACCTCCCGATTCCTGTGAAGATGAAATCTTTAAAAAAAAATGAAGGTTTTGCAATGAAATTTTAGATGTAAATTGTAATTCCCCATGACTTAAAGAAATGAGGACAAAAGGTCAAGGAAACTAAGTAAATTCATATAATGCATAAAATGGAATCCAGATGGTGATTTGTTCTCACTGAGCTTTGCAATGAAATTCCTGTGACTCAAGCAAGGGTAGATAGACGTCTCAGCCCAACGACACCTCAGCCTATCACGTTATGATAAGAAAAAAAACCTATAATTTTTCTTTTAAAATATTTAACAAACAATCGAGTGCGAGAACAACTCAACTTTGCAACTCAGAAATGACTATATGGTCAGCAAGTTGATCAGACTTCTGGACATTCCGATTGCATGGAGTTAAGATGGTCAAATTGTTGATAACTATAATTTCAATTTACCTTTGTGTCATATAAATTTATTACATCAATAACATTTTATACATTTAGCATAGAACACACTGGTCAATATCATGTGAATGTTTTACCAATAACTCTCCAGTTCATCATTTTTATACATAGATCACAACCTCTAACATTTGATTAATTTTTAAAGTAAGCCATAATCAGAGACAGGTAGCAATTGCCCTGTAATAATCATAAAGGGCAACAACAGAGAAACACGATTTACCAATAATCTTAAAAGTGGAAAAACAACAAGTTCCTCAAAAAGTGTGATCAGTAGATAAAACTTGCTGTTCACCAAAATTATTATATATCATAGCTTAATTAAAAAAAACAAATTGTGCTACATTGTACAAGATTTAATATGCATATAAATAAAATAAAATTTGTGATGCTATAGAACATTTATAGATAAAATACTAGTATATAACAAAACTTAATTAACATGACAATACACAATGCAATATTTTGTGTTGGAAAATTGAGCAATGATGCATGGTATATAAATTAAACAGTATTTACAAGCATTACAGTGGCTTTAAATTACATTTTATGAAATATGTACTAATACAAAATGTGTTGCTAACTGTATACTATGTAGAATTGAAATACATGTATTTCCATTTGAAAAATTAAATTTCCAAGTCCAGATACAAAAGCATCTGTTAAATTTAACACACACTTATTTATCTGCTAATGCCATGTCAATTAAGGAGTTAATTATCTGTCAGTTAAATTAATGAGCGTCCATGTAAAGCGAACCACTAGTTAGAGAACATTCAAATAAGTAGATGGAAAGTGAGCTACTATTGTAGAAATTGGAACTAACTAAAAACCTGAACAAAAATAAAATTCCAGGCACAGTGAAATTTTAAAACAGTGTATAATAATTAAAAGCTATTTGAAAACAACTGGCTAGAAATTTACAAGGAAAAAAGGCCAGTCCACATTAGATTAAAGAAATCCATATCTACTAAACCTGGATTACAGTAACCTGCAATATATAATCCAGGTTATAGTGTGGACCTTCTGACCTTACAGTGAAATGGCTGTCAGTGAAACAATGATGACATCACAAGTTTAAGTTATGTGAATTAACCTTCTAAGGATGGTTAACTCTGTAGTGTTGAATGGCCCTACTTCAAAAAAGAAAGCAACCCAAAAAAGTTTTTTAGTGAAAGTATTTTGAGTCATAATACAAAGTTCATCAATAAATAATACAAAGTTTATCAATCCCCTCTGTAAACAATATTTATCTGTCAGCTGCCTTTCAAGCTATTTTTCCATAAAATATAATACAGTAGTCAGGGCATTATATTTTAACAGAACCAAAGCTTTAACTAACTGTAATATTCAAAGCATTTAATTTCTTACTCATGATTATTAGCAAATTGCTTTCTTCATTCCATAAAATAACTATACAAAATAACAGCACACATCTGACATACAATGTTACAATATATCATTAACACATACATTTAAAATGCAAAGGGAGATAATATCAGAGTTTAATTCACTAAATAAAAAGATCTATTGTGATAGGATTTCTTAAATACACTGTGATAGACATGAAAAAGGATACTTTGTAGAAAATATGCCTAGATCTATAAAATATTTCAAAACCTATAGCATATATTTCATTTTAAAAACTATTGCACAAAAAGATATTCAAATATATGAGAATATAATTGAACATGAACATATACTGTTGAATTGAATATTTTGAAATTCAAAACTGAATAAGACCTTTCACTTTACACAAAGAATACACCAGTACTAAAGACTACATAACAACCAGGTCTACTGTTCCTCTTCAGATTATTTATATTCTGGGAAGTACTTCAAAGGTTGATAGCAGATATCCTTCTTTTCACTTTGTTAAATGTCAAATATACAATCTGTATAAATGTCAAATATACAATCTGTATAAATGTCAAATATACAATCTGTATAAATGTCAAATATAAAATCTGTATAAAAGTATATCAAATACATCAATATATCGAATATGGACAGGGGCTTAACTAGGTTGTGAACCTCTACCTTTCAAATATCCCAGTTTTCATAAGTCCCACCAAAATTAAAATTCATTGTATTCAAGTCTGACTTCATTTTTGAAAAAGAAATTTTTCGCCAAAATTACATTTGATGACCACTAAGAAGTACCTCACTTTTTTTAATCAGGACCTGTAAAACTAACATTAACAAATAGTAATTAGTAGCATTACTCTGCAAGAGATCCCTTTCTATATTTTCGTTGTTGAAACTACAAAGCCGAGCTTGTACTGACAGTAAGTTCTCTACAAAGAGATTTCATCACTCCTGCTTGTACTTCATCAGTCCATCTCATCATAGCGAGCTCTTTTTGAGTCCGACTCCCCGTCATCTTCTGGGTCATCCAGGATACCCAGTCCAGTGGAGCCCCCCAGCCCCGAAAGAATATTGAGAGGGACGTTCATTTTGGAGTCCGACGACTGAGCTAGCGGATTGTTACCTGCCCCCTTCTCTATATCAGCTAAAGCCAGGTCGAAGGCCTGAACAACTCGCCTGGCGTTATCACAAGTAAAGCACATAGGAGGAAGTAAGGTCATTACGTTCTTATCCGGTCCTTCATTAGCAATGATAATCTTCTGTTCCTTCAACCTAAAACAAAGAAATACAGATATATCACATATATATGTCCAGACTGACCCTAACAGTAAAAGCCTTCATTAAAATCCATACCCTCCTTATTTATTGCAGAACTTTATCAACAAGAGACCCAAGGACCTGGAAGATCACCTGAGTATAACATCTTAATATACCTCATGCCTTCACTATTGAGGGGAAAAAGTTATTCATACAATTTGAAAACTTTTCTATTAAACAACTAAAGGCTTAAAATCTGTAAAAGTTTCACTGTAATCATTTATAACTCCTAATTATGCATAAAACATTGGACTATACTTGTAGGCCAGTATCTCTGCCCCCTCTTTGGATGGCTTTCTGCTCTCTTTGTCTGTCACGATCTCTATCCCTATCACCATTCCTGTCCCCCGGATGTCCCCCAACATTGGGTGGTTTGGGGCAATAGCCTTCATCCCATCCATCAAACACTTTCCCACATTTCTGGCACTAGACATCAGTTTTTCATTGTGGATCACATCTAACACAGCCATTCCTACAGCACAGGCCACTGGGTTTCCTCCAAACTATACATTTAAACAGAAAAATGTCAGCCATTTTCCTGACTGAAGTAAATAGCTATGCAGTGTGTATTGTTTAACTGCATTTACGTTGATGGTTCAAGTATCTTTTTAAAATCTTAAGTAAATAAATTGTCACGAATTTCTCAGAGTATAAGGTTTAATTAATGTCAAAAATACACGAACAACACAGGAAATTATCATTTTAAAGGCACCATTATATTGTACATACTGTGCTATTGAATTCCCCGATGCTATCTGCGATTTCTTTTGTTGTCACCACCATTGCCATTGGGTGGCCATTTCCTAAAGGTTTACCAACCGTTAAAATGTCTGGTACTACATCTAATAAAGAGGAAATAGATATTCTCAAAGGTGGAGAAATTCTGTGAGTCAATTTATGATCTTCTTTTATAATTTCAGGTTCATACCAATATCACTGCTTTAAACTTACAACCACCTCTTGCAAAAAATAAGGACCCATCAATACTGAACTAGTATCACTGATCAATACAACACTCGTTAACCTCAATGTTCTTACATGTAATCATTGTGACACATCTTATTACATGTAATCACTGTGACACATCTTATTACATGTAATCATTGTGACACATCTTATTACATGTAATCACTGTGACACATCTTATTACATGTAATCACTGTGATGCATCTTATTACATGTTATCATTGTGACACAAAATATTACATATAATCACTGTGACACATCTTATTACATGTAATCACTGTGACACATCTTATTACATGAAATTATTGTGACACATCTTATTACATGTAATCACTGTGACACATCTTATTACATTTAATCATCATGACACATCTTATTTCATGCACTCATTGTGACACAACTTATTTTATGTAATCACTGTGACACATCTTATTACATGTGCTCATTGTGACACATTACATGTAATCACTGTGACACATCTTATTACATGTAATCATTGTGACACATCTTATTACATGTAATCATTGTGACACATCTTATTACATGTAATCATTGTGACACATCTTATTACATATAATCATTGTGACACATCACATCTTATAATATCTTTCAGAGCTTCAACTACTGAAATTTAATTTTTTTTCCTTTTTCTGAAATGTGGGCTCTATTTCAAATGTTATTAATCAAACCATTATACCAATTCTTAAAATATTAGCTACCTATATATCTAGACTTGGGTCATACACTTACAAGTAGCCCTATACTCTGTCAATATATCAATCATATGTTTTAAAAGGATGACAAACATTTCCAAAATGTTCTTGGTAATTTTTAAACTCAGTCAATGGCATATATAAGGGTTACTACCATGCATCTGGAATGACCAGAAGGATTCTCCACATCTTCCTAATCCAACCTGGATTTCATCAGCGATACAAATACCTCCATTGCTCCTCACAAAACTGAAAGGTCAAAGTCAAATATATCTTTTTAAATTACATCAATATTTCACACCATAACTAGAATAAAAACATAGGTAATCAAAGAATACAAAGCTCACCTCAACCAATGTTACCTATAAGAATGACAAAGTCTCATCATGCATCCCTTGATGCATCAACAATGCAAGTTTGGTCCAAATGGGGCTTATAATTACTTGAGAATGGACCTGCTCCAGAAACTTTAACCTGTTCAATAATCTAGAAAATGTAGGTTCAGATCTGACATTTGAAGCAAGTCTGAAAGTGTGCATCCCTATATGCATCATCCAGGCAAGTTTAAACAGCAAAGGGATGATATTAATTGGGAATGAGACCTGCTACAAAAACTCCAAAAACAGTTTAACCTTATCATTCTTCTTGAAAATATTTGCTGAAAGTGCAGAATCTGAAACCCTACTGATACAACTAAACATATTAAATCCATCATTCATGCAACTCTGTTCAATAAAGGGCACAGAGCTATTTTTAACCAAAACTACTCCAAAACTCTGAAATCCAAAAGGGTAAAGCATAACCCTCCCCTCCCTCCCACTTTGTTGACATGGGCTAATAAAACTAAGCTCAATATCATTCATAAAAATTTTATATGTGAATCTAAAATGTGAAGTATTTTAAAAACATTTAAAACCTGAATTTTGTTTTTAATAAATTAGATATGTTCATTGATATACTAGTAAAATCATGTTTACTAATAACTTTTAAGTCACTCCTACACATACTTTCTATTGGGGAACGTGAAGCATTTATTTAGCTAGTAGATGTTTATCTCATAAAATCAAAGTTGGTTTACAGTCAGGTAAATCTTTCTGTAGTTTGGGGGCTGTGGTGGTGCCAACTGATGACACTGAGTCAATACATCATACAATCATTATAGTTTACTGATATTGTTTTCCCCCTGTCAATCTGATATAGAAATATTACAACTACATCATACAAGCACCTCTTTAATCAGTTCTTTAGAAAAATTGCTGTTACCTCTGCAATAACACCTAATGAATATGGGGAACATTCAAATTTCTGTACATATCCACCAAATAAAATTCACTGATAAATAATGCTTTGTGTATTAATATATATGTTTCTCCATCATCCTATAAATACTTGAAGAGTTTTCCTAACAAGGCTCCCCTCATTTTGGTTGAATACAAACTGCAGTCACTGAAATGTAAAATGGAGTTCTGATGCAGCATCCACTGCACACATGCATTAGAAGAAAACAAACAAATGTGTTCAGGTTTGACTTGTATATCACTTGTGATAAGTGTTAAGGTTTGACTTGTATATCACTTGTGGTAACTGTAAGGTGTAATTGTATATCACTTGTGGTAATTGTAAGGTGTGACTTGTATATCACTTGTGGTAATTGTAAGGTGTGACTTGTATATCACTTGTGATAAAAGTTAAAGTTTGACTTGTGTATCACTTGTGATAAGTGTTCAGGTGTTACTTGAATATCACCTGTGGTAAGTTGTATGGTTTTTGTATATTACTTGTGGTAAATTGTAAGGTGTGACTTGTATATCACTTGTGTTAAGTGTTAAGATGTGACTTGTATATCACTTTTGGCAAGTGTTAAGATGTGACTTGTACCGGGTATATCACTTGTGGTAAGTGTTAAGGTGTGATTTGTACATCACTTGTGGTGAGTGTTAGGGTGGGACTTGTATATAACTTGTGGTAAGTGTTAAGGTGTGATTTGTACATCACTTGTGGTGAGTGTTAGGGTGGGACTTGTATATAACTTGTGGTAAGTGTTAAGGTGTGACTTGTGCATGACTTGTGATAAGCTAGAATCATGCCTAAAACTGTCTTTAAGCAGGGTACCCAAAAATATTTTAACAAAATTAGATCATTAATCCACTCACGTACATATTCACACAGAAATAATTTGAGATTGAAAACAAATGTAGAATTCAGCTACCGGTGTGTGTGGATGTTTGTTTTGTATATTTCTTATGATTAGCTTAAAACAGACCTAAATTCAGAACTTAACAGAGCTGATTCCATGCATGCATCTGACAAAACATCCATAGTTGTACCATATGTTCAAGTTTAATTTTGATACTGTGATGCACCAGGAATAGATCTTAATGAATATATAAAATATTCCTGTATGTCAAACAGTTGTGTTAGACTAAGCATCCATAGATGCACCATACTAGAAGTTTGGTTTGAATACTATTACTGATAAGGTAGAAAGATGCCAAAATACATTTACAGATCATGTGATCGTCCCATCCCTCCATTGCTATTCATGTACATATTAGTCTACCTTAAAATTTTCACTTTTTGTTACCAAAACTAGATTCGAATTACAAAAAAATTCTAATGAACAATTGAAAAATAGGCTGCTATGTATGTATACCATGACAAAGACAGAGTGAAAAATTATAAATAGAGTATTGTACTTATTCTATTGTATTCAAACATTAGTGCATTAGTATGTCATATGGCCGAGACATTAATATAAGAGATTCGCAACTCTGTCATTATCATAAACTTTTTCTTAAATATGTGATGTTCCCAGCATTATTCTGAAAAAATTACTGGTCATTTCATCATTGTGGTTAGATTCAATATTTGAAAAAAGTACCAGTAAAGGGCTCAAGAGATATTGCAAGATTTTGAACACTTACAAATCTCTGTCATTTATGTCTCTAGTCATAGAGAGGTAATTACAGTGATGAACTAGTGCTTTCTATATTTACATTCATACTAAACTTGAGGAATTTTTTTATTTAACTGTTATTATTTGATTGCATTAAGGCACTAACATGTAATTTAAAAAAGTACACATACAGAAATCAAACTACCACAAAAGTTAAAATATAAAGTGAGCAGAAAAGAAGGATTACGTGTCATGAAATCCAATGTTACCACAAAGCGTAATAAGGAAACATCTGACTACAGTGGATCAAAGCTTCCAATTTAAAAACTTGAATACTAGAGGTATCTACACAACTTCTGTCCAAATCATGCAATCCATTTCAGAAAGTTCTGGACAAGACACATACACAGTGGAAGAAATGCCCCTTGCCAGTGACTAGCAGGGTAGAGATTATTCTTTAAATGAGATCTGTATACATAGAAACATTATACAAGAAATAACATAGGAGAGTAAACATGGAGAATTTTGTATGTGTACTTATTTTAGGTGTATTCAATAGCTAGAATATACATAGAATAGGGACTATGTGACGAGACATGAATTGGCTTTATCAATTTTTCTATATGAAATCTTTATATAAAATAATATTTTTGCTGTTTGTTTGTGAAAAAAACATGAAAGATTGCAACAAGGATTTCAGAAAATGAATCCAGTGAAAATAAGTACACATAAATACTTGTAGAACTCATTACTAGTTATGTTGGTTTTTGAACAACAGTTTGTTGGTGAAATTGACTCACACAGCCAACACTACTGACAATATCACAGTCCCTATATATAGTACATGTAGCTAACTGGAATCAAAAGCCATACAATAGCAGCCAATCCTCACAAGTATATAGGTATACCACAACAAAACAACAATCTTTTTAATATAATCATACACTGAATATTTATTATTTGCTCAAATCAGCAATCACAAATATTTAATGCTCTTTAATGTAAAATATTTTTGAGGAACACAGTGATGCAGAATAGTAGTAACTAGTAACCATCATTCTTCAAATCAACTTCCTCTCCATATACGAAATCAAATCTTCACAATATCAAGAATATACTGATCTAAAGGGCTTGTTTTAAGTACATGACTTTAATATAACACGTGTTACTCACTGAATCTTAAGGATAATAATTCTGTACACTTGTAGGTATTATAGCTTCAGCTCTACCTTAATATCACATTTAATGCCATACAAAATTTTATATGTCCTGTGGTGCACATAATTCCATGAATCAGAGCCTGTTTTTATGTATAGACATTGTGGGGGTAGCTTGATTTTGTGAAGAGATGTGTACAACTAGAAGCAGTTAGGGCAGAACAGAGTATTTGATATGTCACATCACAATCTACTGACTGACCTGTACACCAACTTTAAGTAGTTCTTGGGTGGAGTTATCACCCCACATATACTCATCAAAGGTTCACTGAGAAAGCCCGCAATCTGTAAGCATAACCAGAACAGTTAGGACCACGTTACCTTGACTGCTTGATATCCACCGCTGCCTCAGCGACCTCAACTTATATATCCATTCCTCAGATTTCAAGTCCATACCAAACAAAAATATATGTTAGGAGTCATTCTACAATTTTTATTCATGAAATTTAAATGCAATGGCACATTTTTTTTACTTACGTAGGGAAAAGATTTTAATCTGTGTGGTCTAGAAATCATAGGAAGGAATAAGCGCTTACCAGAACTTGCTACACATAAGAACATGCACTATCTACACCCTAAACAGCATACCTGTAAACCAATTTCAAGTATTTGTTTGGATACATAATCACCCCTCCGCTGGTCATTAAGGGTTCAGATATAAAGGCTGCAACCTGAAAACATACCATAATTACTGCATCATGATAAAAGGTTACAAAATAAAGTCTAACTCTACAACTGGATTGGATTATATGTGTCTCTAAGTGGCATCCAACCAGAAGTGTAACCCATCTTATTTATTCTCCCTAAAAAAGTCTTACAAAATATCTCTTCACCTCAAGGTGTATTTTTATACACTTGACGCCAACATCAAATTGAATCAAATTTCGTTCTATCTGTGCTAGTAGATAGTAAGTTGCACGAGCAAGATTGCTCAAATGAATATTTAACTAGTGCTGAGAAGTTTTCGTACACATTGCCAAAAAGTTGGGCAATTATTAAATTACAGCTATATTTCCCGGTTTTTTTCACCAATATGATCTACTCTCTTCATAAGTTACATGTGCACAAATATTCCTGTCCCAAACTGTATTTTTATTGATTTTTTTTGGTAGGGATCTCAAAATTGTCACCAATTCATATTCGAATATTCTGTAAGAGTATTCAAATATATAATACAAATACTCAATGAAATTATTAAGTCATCCTTTTATTAATTTAATACTTTTCCAATAAATTTTGCAAGAGTTATCTCTCTTTTGTGGATCCTGAAAAAAGAAATGAATATTCAAATCATAAATTCATATTCGAATATCAACTCATCAAATGAATATTCAAACATTCAAATATTTGTTGACATCCCCTTTTTTACTGCACAATACACATGCATGTGTTATTCCTCTCTGTAGAGACTTAAAATTTGCATGATGTCCTGTTTGAGAATAAATACCAGTTACTTAAACACTGTCATTTACATCCCAAAAAATAAGAATGATATAAATTTCATAGGTATCATATTGAATACTGAATTAAATCACTCTAAATTGTCAGTAAAAATGTCATTTACCCCTGCTGAAAGAAAGATGGAAAACCTGTATGAACCTCTATAGTTTGAAATATGAAAGAAAAATGCTTTGTCTCAGAACTTTGAATTTTAAAACAATATACAATGCATGTCAAATCTGAAATACAAATAGAAACCATTATTGTCCTGTCTGGACCTGTTGACTTGCATATGTATTATATGCCTTTTATTGTAAAAGCAAACATCACAAAAGCAGGTATATTTTCATTTTTCTACTGTAATTTACTTTATAAAACAGATTATTATATACTAAGCAATAAATGCAAGTTTTTAGCATATGCCTGACATCCCAGTAGCTGTGTCAGTATTACTGATCCATAATGTATGCCTTTGCCATGTATTACTTTGCCTTAATGTACCTCTAGCAGAACCTCTCTATTTGCTTTGGAACTTTTTCTTTTGTTTGTTTTTCCACTTGAGTAAATTATGTTTTCAACAGACTAAACTAACAATCAAACATCACTTAAATGGATAATATAATTTAGATATACAGTTTAACTTCAGTATATCAAACTCAGATATCTCAAATACCATGGATATGTCAAAGTCATTTTGCTTATTCCTGCTTATTCCTCAAGTATTTTACCCTGGATATCTTGAATCTTCAGTTATCTCGAAGTATTTTCTCAGTCCCTTCGAGATTGAGATAACAAGGTTTGACTTTAGTATAATTTTATTTGTAAACCATTTCTAACAACACTTGTAAGATATTCTGACTATGATCAAAAATGATAAAATATGGTGAATTTTTCCTTTCTTTCTATCAAATTTGTTGTAAGAAGTGTTGTTAGAATTGGTTTACAAATAATATTATAATGTACTGAAATTATTTTTAGTATTTGTATGTTATTACTAAGGTATGTAATAAATAATAAAACATACAACTTTCCATATCACAACTGGCATCAGTCCTCGACCAATATCAGTCTGCAGGGTCTCTGGCCTTTGGGCTGATATTGGTGCCTTGGGTCGATACAGGGTTTGATGTGGAAAATGGTATGTAGTATCCTCCATATATATAACATTATAAGGTACCCATAAAACATAAATTTGAATGATTTTTTCTTGTGTAATAAGTATAAATTAACCATTGTGTAAATCTCCATATTTACATGACCTATTTCTTTTTGCAGTATTATTCCCTATCGTTATGGAAATTGTATTTTAATTTACAAAGACAAGAACTTTACATTAACTGCTTCAAATTCCAGGTTCTTAAAATTCACGATTTGATAGGAACCATTTTTTAGGTGTCTGTCTGACAGATACTTTATTGTGTGTTCCAATAACCTTATTCACTAATAATTTGGTAAAAAGAAAATAATAAATCTTGAATATGGTGAAATTAAAACCACCATGTACTTGTAAGTCTTTTAAATCCAAAAGTGCTTAACATTAAAAAAAATTCAGAAAAAACATTAAATTTAATATGCATATCACCCTTTTAAATAAATATATGCATTTATTTATAAGAAAAAGAATGAAGAGCTCTTGTAATTTTGATCCGTCAAAACTTCTTTTGAAAGTCTAGATGTTGTATATTTAACACTCTATAAAATTATATTTTTCAATTATAGATGTATAGTTCTTTATATCAGTATTTGCATTAAATCTTCAGGTTTTAGGAAAATGCACACTTTTTATAAAATAAACAGCAATTAAAGAAATATAGGCTACAAGTTTGGATTTACGTGTACTCAGAATTCTACACGTACATGGATACGTTTAGAAATTTGTCATTAGCAAAACTGATGACGTAATGCACAGATTTCTGGGGGGAATCCCCTGCTACATGTAGGCGTACAAGTGAGCTTACTAAACCTCTCATATATACTTAATATACATTTTAAACAAACATAAAATCATTAAAATCTGTAAGAACTTATACTTTATCTTATGGTAATCTTAGATTTCCTTTCCTGCATGAAAGAAACTCACGAATGTGTCCAGACTTTTGTCTTCAAAATCGTTAGGAAAATAATTTTATTGTCCAGAAAAAGACTGATGTTTTAGGAATTACTAAAGCATTTTGGATCAAAATTTAAATCTCGGAATCCAACTTACATGTATATGTTGATTTTTAATGTTACAGTACATGTACATGGTGTTTTTGTCACTAGATGTTGAAGAAAATAATGCACTGTAAGATTATTCTCAGTAATAAGAAATAATTATCAATAACGAGATCTTGTCTCCAAAATGTCAACATTATGTACATCATAATACAACCAACTTTTAACAATATATTTAGCTGAATGCAAAACATGTTATTTATTGGTTCTTGGATTCTTAAAGCCATATATGACGTATTTTTTTAAAAGTTCAGATAACCAAAATTAAAAAGAACTTTCTATTTGTTTTATTACTTTATATAAAGATAGGACTTTTCTGTAAATTACACAATTCTAATTAATCGCTATTATTCAAAGATATCAAAAATTTAAAACAATAACCAATTTATTTAGGGACTCCACATTACATATTTAAATAACAGACAAAGTTTTGCGCCTCGTGTTTTTGAGTTAAGATTTATCTTGAAGAATGGTCCATAAGTAAATTAACTATGATTAAACTATGGAAACGTGAGATTATTCAAGTTCAAAATCAGTAAAAAGATTTAATTTGAAGTAAATAACATATCACATGTATATTTCACACTAAATCTTGTATTATTATTTTTTTTGCTCAGATACGCCATATATAGCTTTAATATTATCAACAGTATGAATATTGTGACAATTTACACAGTTATTTTTCTCCATATAGCAAGTCCACAATATGATTCAGGCAATTTGCTGCATTCCTCATTACAAATCAGAGATAGACGTTATATAACTTACATTTCTGCCCTTCTCTTTGGCTTTTTTGATAGCTGTGTGAACTTGCTGTGCATACTTCAGGCTTGGGTTGGCATCATCTTTATGCTTCCCTCTATACATATCAGGACAATCCACCTACAGAATGATAGTACAACCTATACATCCCTCTACACATATCAGGACAATCCACCTACAGAATGATAGTACAACCTATACATCCCTCTACACATATCAGGACAATCCACCTACAGAATGTCAGTATAACTTATACATCCCTCTATACATATCAGGACAATCCACCTACAGAATGACAGTACAATTTATTCATCCTTCTACACATATCAGGACAATCCACCTACAGAATGTTAGTACAACTTATACATCCCTCTATACATATCAGGACAATCCACCTTCGCAAGTTGACTCTAGAGTGCCATTTCCATGGGGAAAATTCTACTCTGCAGCCAGTTTTCCATGGGGGAAATCCTAATCTAAAGTTGGTTTTCTGGGAGAAATCCTACTCTAGAGTCAGCTTTCCAGGGCAAAAACATTTTAGGGGGGAAATCCTACTCTTCAAGACAGGTTACTTAAAGTAACCAGAAACCAAATGTCATGTAATTAAGTGGTCTGAATACAGATTGTCAGTTTAAACATAAATTTTTCTTTTTTCAAATCCTTTCTTCATGTTGATATTCTTAAAGCTAATGGCATCCTGATTTATCATGATTCATGAATCATGATTTAAATTTGAACCCCCCCCCCCAAAAAAAAATATTTCCAAAGACAGAAGGATGGAAAACAGACAAAACAAATACTGTATGCCCCGTCAATATTCATGAATGGACACAAAAACACCTCCGATTGTTTTCCTAAAAAGTCACCAAATCAGTAGAAAAACACTTACAAAACTTTGTATGTTTCATTGATTTTGCTGATTAATTTGCCTGATTATGAAACCCAGCAATCCCATCCTCAGATGAGCAATCCTGATCTATTTGCACTTACCACATGAACCCATTCTTTCTGGGTTATGCCGACCTTTTTCCACTTGGAAGGACTTAGGTCTAAAAGACTTCCTATGTTTCCATGGTAAGCACTAAAATATGACAAACAATATTTAATTAATCAATCACAAACGACGAACATTATTGATTTTGCACAACAATCATGTATTAACATATTTCAAGTTTTAATGTAAGGAATGATGTCTTCAGAAATGTACTATAACAACACAGATGACTTCATTCTGTTTACAGAGAATCATACACGATAACTCTCCATTCCTACATTTTTCAAAATGTTTTGCAATATTGAAGTTTTTATAAAATGCAGAGCAGATTTCATTAATAAAACAATTCTATAATACCTGCAGTGACAATTAACTGCTCTTAATTACAGCTCTGTTTGATAAAGGGGTGTGTTCCCGTTTTGCACACATTTGATAATTAGGTATAGAACAATAGGTGTGAAATATGTTTTGATAGCAATTATAGTCTGATCTTCGTCTGGGATTTACCTGGAATTACCTGTATTTTACCTATGCATTATAATAAATATTTAAGGGAATACATTATGAGAATTTTACTTATCCAACGAAGATGAAGTTGGTAGTTTAGACAAATATCCCTATCGCACATTTCACCATGTTTCTTTATTTCATAAAGGTAAAATGAATAAGTAAATGAATTCAATCTTAAATTAACCTGTCTAGTTAGTATCATGTCAATATAATCACACTTTTGTGTTATTTTTCAATGTTTTAAAATGATTTTTTTTTCAAGAATTAAGTCAAAATATCAAGTGCAAAATTAACTTTTCTTCTTCCTATTCTTTCCGTAGAATCTCTTTCTCCAAATTCACAACTATGATATAGACTATAGCAATAAAGTAATTATCTTACCTGGACAAATTCCCGTTTTGCACGCATTTTTTCAATACCTGAAATTCAAATGTGTGCAAAACGGGAACAAACCGATAAAGGGACATAAAATGTGTATTTATGTATTTAAGATATAGAAAATTGGTTCCTTTTAAATTAGAGACTTAATAATGGACCAACCAAGACAAATAAATATGTTAAACTTCTGTAAAATCATTTTATCAAATTTTTACAATAAAAATTTCACTTGGTCAGAAAGTGAACATTGATCTGTACTGACTTGTCAGTAAACATATATCCCAGCGTTTTTTTTTCCTTATATAACTGGTACCAATAAACGGTACCATTCCGAATGCCAAAAAATGTGAATTTTTCCCAATTTTGAGACTAAAAATTCCCAAATCAACTGCCAAGCAACTACAATCAGAGAATAGTCATAATATGGCGGGACCTGAGGTGTAGACAGCGTAGTATCATACGTTTTGACAAATTGAAAGCATGAAAATGTGAAAACAAGGGACATTGATATGAAAAACAATAAATACTTGTTGTTTATTCTTTAAAACACAGAGTAATAGGTAATGAGGTTGGAATAAAAGCATACTACATTTAATTTGTTTAAATGACAGAAAATTCTCCTTTGTTCTACTTCGATGCTATTTTTCCCAATTGAACCGGTACCAGACCTTTTCCCAATGGGCGTAAAAAAATCGCTGATATATCCCCCTCCTATGAAATAACCAAAGCTTTGGTATGAATTTGATAAATAACAATTCAAAATAACTGTGATAAGGAATTCACATTGTTTCACCTGGGTAGGAATGGGGTGAGGGGGGGGGGGGGGGGGGGGGGAGATGCTTTATAAATATTTAAAATATATTGTTCCTAGATTTCTTTAGTGAAAAACATGAGTTTTACTAAACTATTAGAGTAATCTCTCTTTGTTTTGCCAAATATTTCAATTTTTATGTAAATTCACATAAATATTTTACATAAATGAAATGAAGTACAATAATTTTTTTGAAATTCACTTGGAGGTAAGTTGCAAAATAATGCTAACCAGATGTACTTAATAATTTATATACATGTTTGACTGGATAATAAACTTACTGGTCAAGGACAATAAAATCTTCGTTCTTTGTGTAGGACTTGGCTAGCCGAAGGGCAAGGTCATTGGCTTCAGATCTGGAATGAATAAAAAATCCAGACATATGATTAAAATTTGACACAGACCTCTATGTTCTTTTCCAATCAAAAAAAGGGGGAGAGTAGGAATCTTTTACATGTTTTTTCATGTTCATTGATTGGTACACGATTATCATGTATTCAAGCACAAATGTGTCATGCATTTTATTATATACCAAACTGTGCATCACTCAATTTTATTGTTGTTTTCACGCAATCGTGACGGTGTGATCCGACATTTCAGATCACCACACTGTTGTTTTCTGAATCCATATCACTCCTCTCTGAAACTGATGACGTAGTACACAGTGTACATGACTTTTTTTTCTTGCATGTCAAAAAGTTCCTTGAAAAAATGTTTTGTTTCATGGATAAAAGATGAATAATTGATCCCAAAAGTTTCCTTTTATCATATTTTGTTAATTATAGAGGGGTATATAATAAATCTATCATTATAACAGTTACTTTATCCGAAGAGCCGTATTACGTCTCATTGACAGGCGCGGATCTTCAGATCAAACTCGATTCGTTTGATCTGATGATCTGCGCCTGTCAACGGGACGTGATATGGCACTTTGGATCAAGTTACTGTTATAATAATGTATATATATAAAATTCAATATGGAATTATGGTCAGGTATAACATACAAAAAAATTCAGTGAAACCTGTCTAATCTGATATGCACTTTTTTGTGTCAGAATAGACATGTTGTCAGATTACACAGTGTGAAGAACAAGGAAAACAGTAAGATTAGATTTTAAATAAGGGTCGGAATTCACAGCGAAATGGATTGTACAGGTGTCAGATTAGACATTTTTTCATTGTATTTTTAACTAGAAAATTCCGGGTAAATCAAATCTGCATCTATAAGCAGTATTAAATATTCTGTATCTTGTCTTACACTTAAATTTAAACCATAGGCACTCCTTCTTGTAATAGTGAAATAACATGTTCTGACTGTATAATCCTAGCTTTAATCCCAACCTTAACACAGGTCCACAAAGACCTACTTATAAGCAACACAGATTTATTGTACAGAGGATATTTATATTTTTATTTTCCAATTATGATAGTTAGTGTCCAGGATTTAAACTTGGGGAGAAAAAAAAATATACAATTAACCAGATGTACTTCACATGTACTTGGTATTTATATCAAGGTTTCAAACTGGATCAGTTTTACTCCTCATTCCTGGTTGAAAAGTTCAGTTACCAGTTATTTAATACCCGATTAAAAACATCATACACACTTTATACCTATCTTAGACCTAAACTTTTGAACAGCAATCCAGCATTCACTCTGTTATTACATTCATAAAAAAAAATTATTTGCTTAACAGTCTGGCAAAGAGACTACAGATTTTCCTTTTAAAATATTGATTTAATTAATATTTCCCATGAAAAGCAATCATTAGGTGTCCAGTACATATTTCAAAGACACTAATTAATTTAAAAAAAAAAATGACTCAAGAACTTGGGGATATCTGCCATATTTACAATGTTTATGAATAAACTCCATGTAAGGTGAATGCTGTTGTTTGTTCAATTCTCTGACAAGTTAGATGAACTCCCAATTCAAATCAGCTTTTCATAAAAAAACACATTTACCTTGGAAATGTTTTCAGGAATATTTTCTTTTTTCTATTTTCTTCAATAGGCAAATTCAGAATTAATTTCAATAGACCAAACATAAAGCAAACATAACATCCTCTTCCATTTCGAAAATTAATCGAAAAAGATCAATTAATCGAAAAATAATTGAAAAACAGGGTAAAACTATATGCCCATGGCCATTTTATGGCAGAAGCATAATAAATGATTTTGAGATTGTAAGTATATTGAACCTTGGTCGCATTGTTAATCCCACATTTGCTTCAGTTTTATACCTTAGGTCTGTTTTGATGCAGATTCATCATTTATTTTGAAACTACTATGAATAAAGTTTCATGCTTTTAAATAGATTTACCATGAAAAAGGATAGATCCATCATTTCTTCCAAGTTTCATGAATTACAAACAATCTGTCTTTACACTCTATTGTATCGTAATCTGTACTTCATTCAATCACCTCAGCTTAACAGATCAGTAACATGGTATGTTAGGTGAAACATTAATGTACAACAAACTGTAAATGTTTAATGTTAAACACTACTGTACAACAATCTACAACTGTTTTACCCTGAGTTTAGGAAGAAGCAAACACAGAGCTGATCTGGAAGGGTCTCGATGATGCGCTTGGCGTATTCCACCATCTTATCATCCAGGAAGCCTGCACTGGTGACCAGCTTTCCCATCTGTTCCTGCCCAGCATGGACAACATGGGGATGACAGTGACCAACTGAAAGGAAGACACACAGATCATCAGTTCTTATAATCCAAAAAATGTTAGCACAAAAAAAAAAACAAAAACAAAATTCAGCACTGAGGCATTGCTTGAGTTGTTTAATATAGTACATCCACTTTAAGATTTGTTGGAGTACTCACCATGTGACACATTGCTAATACAGTCTAAGTATTCACATCCATTGTCATCATATAAATATTGCTTTGATGCCCGCACAATCTTCAAGGGAGATACTTCAAAATGTAACTTGCATGCTCTCCTAGTAAATGAAAAATATTATTTGAATACATCAACAATACAAATGCCTTCTTGCACCCCCTTAAGATCAGGCTTTGGGGCCATAAAACTTAGATGAGCTCACTTTTGATCTCAATCTCACTTTTCCACAATTAATTCTATAAGTAAAAGTGACTCTGAAACTTTAAATTTTTACTTTTTAAATTATCTTTGACTAAGAAGTAAATTACAATTGTATGTCAAGTATTTTAATATTTGTAAAGTTATGGATGTAATCTCTCCGAGTTTCAAATGGACATGTTTAGAATATTGTACAAATAAATCTGCTGAAAATCTGTTATGATCCTACTTCAAAGCCACAGAATGTTCTGAAAACATCTCCTTTTTTTTAAAATTTAAATCAGTCTGAGAGTCTGCAAGGACTGCTCCTTTAAAACATGTGTTTAATGTATGTATCTCTACTGTTCCAATAAATCTGGTACATGTTCTAAACATTGTCCACATTGGCTTTTCTTGTCTCTAATAGATTTGTTCTTTTTAATATAAGTTTCTATGGAGGAATAGTACATGTGGTGAAAAAATGAAATAAAAAAAATGTATAAAGGTCAAAGTTCAATTTGAGAGTATGTATATAAACTAATATTTTTAAGATATAAATTTTAGAATTTCAATGAAAAACTACAAATCACAATGCAAGTTACAATATATTTAACACTACAGAAAAAAAGAACTTTAATTTATTTAAAAGGAATACTTGAAAATAATGCAAACCAAATCTTACTGACTTGAATGCTGCATGCTTTTTTTTTAATTCCAGGAAAAATAGTGATTTCTCAAAATCTAGATTACAAATTTGTTCTTTGAGTACAAAAGTAATAAATCAAGTCACAAAGGCATGTACTTTCCCAAGGTCCCTTAAGTGATAAAAACCCTGCACTGCGTCAGACAAATGAAATTCAGTAGTTTTTAATTGAATTTGCTCAGGCAGTAGAATCAATTTTAGGGGGCCAACTGGGCTTTTAACTGAGCAATATTTCGTTCAGCATAGTAAAATCAAACATATTTACACTTTTAAAGCAACTATTTGCACATAATTTATCAAATTTAACAAAAATTAAGAAATCACAGATTAAAAATCTAATAACAATTTTTAAAGAATTGATTTTTTAGTGATTTTTCAACCGATAGGCAGTGGACGTCGTAATAGTGTGTTTGTGTCAATATATGTTAAACTGAAGTTCTTTAAGAGGGGGTCATAAAAATGATTTCCTGGTAAAGAAAAAAGTATAAAATATATTCTCTTGAAATTTTAAAAACAGAAAACTGAAAATCTCACAATTATTCAGAATTTTTTGTATAAATCATTAGTATCTGTCATATTTTCTAGTACCCCATAAAACAGGAAATTTTCATAATTTTTTACTTTTTGTCAATTGTCATTTATTAGTTCTCCTCTCCAGAATACAAGTATCAACTTTCTCGAAATAAATGAGTTTTTTTCACTCTGATATTTAAACAATACCTCAATAAATTCAGCAATGTCTTTGAGATGCCCCCTCTGGAAACCAGATGATAGAATTTTGCGTTTCTTAGTATAGTATTACTGATCATATATTATAATATTTGTAAAATTTGCTTTGAAATGCAAAAAAACCTACATGTAGCACTTTCCCATATAAATTATAATCCTATAGTAAATGTGTCTGTATTTTGAGAAGGTCCCTAAAAATACCCAGACCATAGATTTTCTTTAAACTTGGCATGTAAACTGAAGTCAATGTGAGTTACATATGATATAAAACTGAAGAGTTTTTACACAATAAAACCCCAGTCTGCTCCCTTAAAAGCTACATTCTATCATACTGGCAAGGATTTGTCATTTATTAGTTCTCCTCTCCAGAATACAAGTATCAACTTTCTCGAAATAAATGAGTTTTTTTCACTCTGATATTCAAACAACACCTCAATAAATTCAGCAATGTCTTTCAAATAAAGAAAAGTAAGACTCTACTGTAAAAACAGTAGATCCGGGTCATTTTTCTTTTTTCCTCATTTCATTTCTCTTCATTGTGTGTATGTAATTTGAGGTGACTATCACGTTTTTCCTTGATGTGTTTTGTAAATTTAATGTTTAAGAAAAGCAAGTTGTATAATCATTCAACCTCTTTCAACTCTTACATAAGTTTGATGAACAAACCTTTTCATTCATTAAAACCATCCTGTAATTTGAGTTTAATCATACAGAAAATAAAATCTTAGATTTTTTGGTGTGCCTTCTTTCTAGTTCACACAAATACGAAGTAACTGAAATTTTTCTGTTATTTCATGCTGAGAGTTGACTTTACAGACCCTGCTATGTTCTATTTTCCCATTTGCTCACAGTTTGTTCACCGTGCACTCACTGTTCACTCTCCATTCACAGTTTTGCATAATCACTGTTCATGAACAGCTCATGCTCAATGTTCATTCACCTTGTGTACACCGTTTGCTCACCATTTGTTAATGCAGCAATCCCATATCATTCAACCTTTATTGTCATTTGGAACTCAAGTGAAAGGATCAATAAAATGAAATAGGACCATGTGCACAAGGGGTGGAAGGAAACTTTAACATAACATCAGAATTCAGAAATATAATTTTGAACTTCAAAACATCTTGATTATCACCAGTAGAAATCGAAAGGAAAGCCCAGTCCTCATATTTTGTTGCACTTTCTTGTAATTCAATACTTGCATACATACAGGGATTAAATTTGTGGCTAAGGGTGACCCTCGAAATCAACGAACATTGGTCCGCAACGAACAATGATGATTCCACAGTATGATTGAATTTACATCTTTAAAGGGTATAATTTTCTGTGTTCTATAAAAAATAAATAACCAGAAATATCAAAGTTGAAACTGATTTGGTTAGTACAGTTGAACTTCAGTATCTTGAAAATTGATATCTCGAATACCATGGATATGTCAAAGTGATTTGGAAGTCCCAACTCCTTATTCCTTAAGTACTTTACCCTGAATATCTCAAGTCCTCGGATATCTCGAAGTTTTTTCTTGGTCCCATTGAGTTTGAGATAATGAGGTTTGACTGTATCTATAATTGTTTTTACCCATCTACATGTAAAGGACAAAATGATTGTAACCTACATGTATCTATTTCTTTCAGGAATTTGAAAACTTTTGAAACATTTATCTCTAATGGAGATGCCACACCCTGACATTTTATTTGATGTAATTAATTATGACATTTTGTTGTCAAACATGTTGAACCACAAGAAAAATCAAATAATTATTTTTCTTAACATAATCATTTATTGTTGTTTGTTAATTGGTGTGGTAAGTGGTTTTTCTTCATGTGTGACATATTCAACTGCGTTTAAATACACGTTCACGTATGTCTTACAAGAAACATAAATGCATATGTATCAATTGTGTATGTACAAATGTATCATCTTTATTTAATTTATTGATGCCAATACTGCAAAATTTACTCCCTGGTTAAATTTACTTATTTTTTTGTCTCATCTGATTATGGAATAAGTACAATATGAGGAAAACACCACAGGTCTTTCATCATTCAAACTGTGCTCATGACTGCACTCTGTCCATGCTCTGCATTCACTCACCATTCCCTAACCATTCTACAAGTTGCATTCAGCGTTCACACACCGTTCATTCACTGTTTGCTCTGTGCTTGTTCAGCATTTGCTCACCGTTCAACCACCTGGCCATTCAAGTGGGAAAGTAGAACATTTCAGCGACTGTGACACTCTCAATTTTAGATTCTGTCCATGAGGTTCATAAAGCTCATGTCTATGAAGGATTTTTATTTCAATATTTAACTCTTCTTCCTCTCTGCTTTTTTTTTTTTTAATTTTATTTCACAAGAAAAATCTTTTTTTTTTTTATTAAATTTGTTAAAATATTCACCCCCTCCCCTCAAAAATTACTGCTAACACTAAATGCATCTGTACCACATTATTTGAAAGTAAAAACAATCTCTAGATTATAGCTGTTATCAATTTACATCCTTGTTTGAATATCCATGAAAATATATTTTAAATGCAAAATAAGAAAAAGTTGGGTCAAGGTCATAGAGAAGGTCAAGGTCAGAAAATTATGCTAAAATCTCTTATCAATATGCATCAGTGTATGAATTTTGGTACATATGTATAAAGCCTAAATAGTTTCTTCGAAACTGAGCTATTAATGCAAAGTATGCCGGACAGACAGACAGTAGGTTGGAAATACGGAAGGTTGGAAAGATGGAAAAGCCATGACAAACACTATGTACCTTATTCATATTTATGGTAGGGCATAAAAAAGCCAGAAAGCAGTTATTGTCTAATTGACTATTTTATCAATGAATATTCTTTGAAATTCAGGGCACTGAACTATAGTGCAAACCAACCAAAATTTACATATCAGGACATAGGCATGAATGAAAATTTCAGTGCAGCTGTACCATAGTACAATGTAATATGTCTATAGAAATTCCCCTCTGAAAGCAATTTTCCACTTCAAACAGAAATTTTAAAAAAGTATTCCAACATCTCCAGAACTACTCAATCTATGAATCTCCTGTGTCCTCTTCAAATTCAAAATTGTCATTATTTACTATGACAGTGTATCTTTTAAAGACATACAATATTGTATCCCTTTTTTACAAATGAAATGTAAAACCCTGCTAAACACATCTCTGTTTTTTTTAATGTAGACTACATGAAAAATACTGATTAAAAAAAAATTACACTCGATCAAACAATCCCAGTAATGGTAAACTTATAAGAGATTACAGGTATCAAACTATTCTACCAGTTGAAAACGCCAAATTTGATTTTTATTATTATTGATATTAATATTGGAAAAAAATGATCACAATGCAAGTTACACAATAAATGCACAGTCATAAAAACAGGAGAAAACATAGTCGGCATACCTGACATCGATTTTAACATCTTCATGATGAAGTCGTGCCATCTCTACTCGACTGTGGTATTACGCATATCCAAAAGTGAAAAAACCTAATTAATTAATTGATGTTGTGCTTTGCAGACAGATGTAGGAATTGCTTTATAACATTCAAAATTCAAATCACTGTTTATGTTAAGCTCACTACAGGTAAAATATGTCTCTCTTTTTCCATTCCTGTCACATAATTTACAAGGTCACCAAGACCTGTATGGGTCTCTTTTGCGCATTTAATATTGGGGCAACATAATGAAGTCTTTCCCAGCTTCAACCTTCTGTTGTGATCAATTGGGTGACAGGTGAAATTTTGCAATGATTGGAATAGCTATTACTTGTTGCTAGAAGAAATATGGTGTCTGGCTGAAATATCCTTTTTTGATGTTAAATCTGGCCTCGCCTATGGAACACAACTCTTCTGTAAACTCCTCCATTTTGTATCCTGTCCTAACCATTTGTTTTTTATCTGGAAGTACTGTAAGTTTCTTTGTACTATTAGAATTCCTGTCCATGTCATCCAGCTTGAGATTTTAAATTTAATATAAATTAAATTTGAATGTGTTTTAATTTTTATATTAAATCTTTACAAGCACATTGGTAAGGGCAGACTAATTTTTTTTCTGTGCATTTCGTTTCTTCACTTTAAAAAAAAAAAAAAATTGCCCCAGATCTTTGACTTCTTCCTCTTCTTTAATTGCTTTTAATTCCTTCTGGATTTCATCTTTATTTCCTCCTCAACTTTTTTTTGTAAGATCCTCCTCCTTACAATCACAAAAGATGTGCTGGGCTTTGACCCACTTGATAACAATGGATTTGAAAGATATATTTTCATTGGTTGATTTATAATGAACCATTATTTATGTCATGTGTAACCATGTAACCACAAGACCAACTTTTGTCAAGGGTTTGTGTAGAAGAAACCTTGACATTGTGAAGAAGTCTCTCTTTTTGATCATCTTAGAATTCAGAAGTTTTCTATGCCTCTTTTGTGATAGCATGCCTTAATGACACTGTTAATTTCTGAGACTCCAATCTCTTACCTACTGACATGTTATAGAAAATTCTTCTTTTGAAATTCTGTTGCTAAAAAACTATGCCCCCCTCCCCCTTCACATAACCATCAAATACATGTAAGTGAGCAGGTCCTTCAGAATCTGCCAGTACCTGGTACTTTTACCCAACTGAAATCATGATTGTACCAACCAAAATATTCATTGGAGAAAAATTTTAAAACATATTTAATTGAAATCACTTCCACAAAGTAATTCCTATTTTTATAAAAGTACCACTTGTTTCTTATCTTTTTGAAAGCCCTGGAGTGAAAGTGATCTTTTTTCAATTTTGAAATTCGTTGTAGAGTGCATTTTTAGAGTTTCTCCATCCCTGTTATTGTAGTTCTTTGGTAGACTCTCTCTATCTCAGTTTAAGTTTCTTTTCTTTATTTGTTTGTTGAATTTGTAGCACTAAAAATAATTTTGTTGAAGACATCTCAGAAGAATTTACAGCTCCATAGAATGTCTTCATCGTGAGCTACAAGACTAAGATACAAATCCTATTTAGATACTGATTTGACAGGTGCATATCTTCAGATTGTAACAGGAAAGGAGAAAATGTATGGCTGGACCAGGAATCCTGCAATCCCTGCATCACTAGTCAGGTGCTCTTAGTCTTTCAACTAAGCTATCCCGGCTGATATCCACATCTCAAACTATCACATTCCTTCCTCCTTAAATTGTCTTTGCCCTCGAAGATACAACATAAGTTCTTATTTGCTCCTGGCAGGACTTTCACCTGCAAGACCAGGGGTGGTCAGCAGCACCATATTATGTAACAGGAAAGAAGAAAATATATGGCTGGACACTGGATGGCCAATCAAACCCAGGACCCTGCATCACTAATCAGGTCTTCTACCAACTGCACTACCCAGGTGGATATTCATGACTCAAAATTGAAACTATAACAATAAAATATTTAAGGAGAGGAAAAAGGAATTACAGGAATATAACCTTAATTCTCTCCATGCCAGAAGGCACACAAGGCATGAACATCTCTCTTCCACTGGGGCCAGTCTGAGGCTGCATGGCGTGCCGTGTTCCAAGAGGTCCAGCCTGTATCGTTCCACTCCACCTCCACTATCCACCTCCATGTTGCATTCAGACGGCCTCACTTCCTTCTCTTATCAGGCATCCACCTGAGGGCCATGACACAGTCATCCGTTGGATCCTTTCTCAGCACATGGTTGATCCAATTCCATCTCCTCCTCCTCACCTCGCCACTGATGTTTTCTGCTCCTGTCATCTCCAGAACTGTCTTGTTGCCATCTGACCTTGAGAATCCTTCTGAGACACTTGTTCTGAAAGATATCAATCCACTTTTCCTCTGTCTTGGTAGGCTTCCAAGTCTCACATCCATATAACAATATGGAGAGGACCACACTCTAGAAGAGGGAGACTTGAATCTTTCTACTGATGTCTGTGGCCTTCCAGATGTTGGCTAGCCTCCTGAAGGATGTGCCAGCCAAAGCTATCCTTTTTCTGGTGTCAGCAGTACCTCCGTCGTCTTTGTAACATTGGCACCAAGATAAGTGAAGCTGTCCACCTCTGCGGCTTGGCTGTTATCAGGCTGGATTCACTCTTGCTGTTTATCTTCATCACTTTACACTTCTTGGCATTAAGCTTCATCCCAACTTTTGCTAAGTTGTCTTCCAGTTTTGTCATCTTGAACTGAGGATGGGTCATTGTTGATGACAGTAGGGCAGTGTGGTCCACAAAGTCGAGGTCTTCAAGCATAGTGGTGAAGTCTTATCAAATTCCTATTCTCTCTTTTCCGACCGTCTGTTGCATCATTCAGTCTATCACCACAAGGAACAAGAAACCTGCCTTGTTTGATGCTGCTCATCACAGGGAAAGGGGCTGTGGTCTCATTGTCCTCAAAAATGGCTTTGACCATTATTTTATGTGAATATATACATATATATATATATATATATATATATATATATATATATATATATATATATATATATATATATTATTATATATATATATATATATATATATATATATTCTCATGACTGTTCATTTTAATCCATATTCACATTTTGTGAAGAAAACAATACCACCTGACATACCAATATTATGACAGAAGTGATTCTTGCAACAGAGAAGAATTTAGTCTACTCTATAGTTTACATCATAATAAAAATTTATTCACACATCTGATGTGTCATCTTGAGAAAATTCTTATCCTTGAACTCCCTTTTTAAACCTTATACATATATATTCAGATTAGCAAAGTAGAAATTGAAACCAAAAAAGGGCACATCCTCAGGCCCGTGGGAATTTCAGTTTTGGGGGCACAGCCATACATTTTCAGTTGACAAGCCAAAAAAAAGGTCATTAGATGTTTTTTATTGAGGGGCAGAAGGGGCAGTAACTATGTTTTCTATAGTAATCTATATGTCAGCAAATTTACTGGGGGGGGGGGGTACGGCCCCTCATGCCCCCCCTCCCCCGGTTCCTACGGCCATGTCCTTTATCTATTTTTCCATTTTCTTGTTTTTCTATCTTTGGCTTGGCACATAATATTTCTTATTGAAACATTGAATATTGAGTTAAATAAAAATCAACATAATTTATACTTATTCTTTTTTTTGTTCACTAGTTTTGATGAGTGTTTGTGTTTGTGACATCACAGTTTTACTGTGCAGATTGAAGGGACGGATCTCAGTTAAAAGTGTATATAAAGGTTTCTAATGGTATGTATATAGTAATAAGTACACAATTGCGCTTCCAGGAATCCCCAGGGCAAAAAAGATATATAGGATGAATGGACCATATCGTGTGCACAACACTTATTCATTACTGTAACAGGCTTGAGTAGTGTTCTTTGTTTAAAAAATTGCACATTTCAGTTATGAGAATATGCAACTATTGGGATGTGTAATTTTATTAGTACTGGTATGATGTGATATTTCATTGCGCAATACATATTGTGATACAGAGACCAAAATACCAGTATTTATTATTTGTGACACGATTGTGGTGTTTTTCTTTGAAGTTTGCTGTTCTGTATTAGCAATACAGAACGGGAATACAGTGGGCGGAGCTACTTTCCGTTCCGTATTAGCCCTGTATATTGTCTTGTATTAGCCAACTGTTCTGTATCTAAAATACAGCACGGTCTAAAAATAAATCTGATTCAATTTATGAAAAGCACGTACAAATAGTAAATGCTGATTTTTTTCCTAATATAAATTTTGAAGAAATATTTCCTTAGGAATGTAAAATGTCAAAATTTCTCAATCACTTTTAAAAAATTACTCCACACAGAATCTACACATTATTTCGATCCAAACGAAAAGGAAAATTCGCAATTATGGAAAACATCCTATGTTGGATAAATTCCTGAAAACTTGTTTGCTTCCCTGCTTTTTGTGTCCCCTTCAAAATAGTAAAGCCAATGAGTTCGCGGATGCAGCATACATTACGTGAAATTCACACTCCCCCTCCCCCATTTTCCACTCTTCTCGTGCAAACTCAATCAAGTCCATTTTTCAGGTTGTTTTTTATTTCATCTTAAATCCTTATCGCTGACGACTGCCGCACATCTCTTTCACTTCGTTTTTTATGTCGCATTTCAATAAGAAAATAAAAATCAAAGTAAAATCAAAGTCCATCGAAAAACTGTCTGTATCGCCTGTATGTGTATCTAGTTTAACAGATTTTAAGACCCCTGAAATAAATTGGATCAATCTCCATCTACAACAAGGTTAAATCGTCTACCTTATCAATTAAGACTGACTTCAAGTCTGTTATGTCTACCCCGTTGTCAAAACTAATCTGACTAACTCTTACGTTGTCCGTGGAAATATATATATACTGCGGATGTATACTCCCCGTCAAGGCCTCATCTACAGAGAGCACAAACGAACTTGGCGGAAGTCTGGATGCTGCACAGCTATGAAGTGGGTGGTGCTTTTTTTTATTGATCGTGTCACAAATCATTTAGAGAACTCGACAGGTTCTGTATCGTAGATACAAATTTGGGGGTGGAGACTCGTGCTACACACTCGTCCACCCCCAAATTTGTATCTACAATACAGTACCTGTCTCGTTCTCTGAATAATACCAAATGATAAATTCTGGAAATTGTTAATTTTTTTTTTTTAACTTTTGATTCAAATTACTATTACCGGAATTGTAAAAAATGCTGGAAAACAACAGCATCCGAACATGCATTATTAAAATATAAATAAACATGTAAAAATAGATACTATCATGATATTTTCTGGGGAAAAAATCTTATATCTTATCTAGGCTATCCAATAATGCACAAGTGTGCTCACCCAAGGGTTGCACTGTCAACATTTTATCATACATCTGATATACAGTATGCTATGGGTTTCTACACTTATTAATAAAAAAAAAAGACGATTAAGTTAAACTGTTCAATTCATTGTTCAATGTATATAGCATTCGATGCGGCACAGCAGAAATAAAACACACTCCCCTGCATAATTTGTAAATTAAACAAAATAAGTATTATACTAGAGTACTCATCATTCCGATAAATTAATTTTTAGTTACAAGTTAAGCTGGGGAGTACCTGTCTACATATATATATTTTTTTTACTTACTTGTAACTAATTTGAGTCATTAACATATTTGCTGCCCTTTGTTCCCTTAGTTTCCTAATGAAGTTGATGAATTACGCCAAATTCAGAAGTTTCATAACAAAAACAAATGACCGGAAGTGGACACATACTGACGGAGACGGGGCCAAAGGAGAGCGAGTGCATACATGCTCTATGTCATTTCCGATTTTGACGTCATATGTATCCGATCTGAAGCATTGTAACAAGCTGAACACATTGATAAACTTTGGGGGAAAAGTTTATGTGAACACGAACTTACCCTACAAAGTTTTTTCTCATCTGCAAGGTTTTCCTGTATGAGAGTGGTTTTTCCGGCATTGCGTCTTAATCCTTATCATCCAAGAGAACTTACACATATGACCAGAGTGGCAGCATAGCCATCGTAGCTATGGTCTGAATCGATGTTGTTGACACTATCAAGGTTGTGTGTAGTCAATGAACTTATATAGTCCAAGTGAACTCAGCGACAACCAGTCTATATAAATAATGGGAACCAGTTTAATATTGATGTACAATCGTTCATGTTTCATTCGAATTATCATTTTGTACATATTCATCTTTGATCAGATTAATAAGACAATTTATCTTTCAAGTATCATTAGTTTGTGTGTACGGATTTTATACAGGATTTTTTAAAACTCTCTCTGGCTTGTGGGAAGGTATGTGTGTTGGGGGGGGGGGGTTAGAGAGCCTGACAATTTCTCTGCAGAGAATACGGGTTGTTCGGGCCTGGGCTGTTAGCCAATAATCAAAATTTCACAGTCTATCATTAAAAATTTAGTTATATACATAGAAAACATAAGCACTATCCTTCTTATGAATGTACATCTATTCATATGACCAAACATATCTATTGTATACAAGGCGTATTAGTGCCACATAATATTTTTTTAAAGTTGGTAATTCCAACTTTTAAAGTGGATTTTTCCAACCTAACTTTAATCTTGGCTTTTCCAAATTTAAAGTTGGCTTTTCCAACTTTAATATTGGTTTTTCCAACAATAAAGTGTTTGTAATTCTAACTTTAAAGTTGGCTTTTCCAACCTAAACATTGGCTTTTCCAACATTAATCTTGGCTTTTCCAACTTTAAAGTTGGTAATTCCAACTTTAAAGTTGGCTTTTCCGACTTTAAAGTTGGTAATTCCAACTTTAATCTTGGCTTTTCCAACTTTAAGTTGGAATTACCGACTATATAAGTTAACATTTTCAACTTAAAAAAATATTATGTGGCACTGATAAGCTTCTGTACACCTATTTTTCACTTTCATATATTAAGGTTAATGACCTGATGACCTACTTTTCATGCTTGTGGCTCTGAGTACCCCCCCCCCCCCCCAAAAAAAAAAAAAAAACCGTGAACATTCAAAAAAAATTATATCCTTCCTTGGGGACGACCATTTGATTCTCAAAGGGGGGCGATTTGGGAAATAAATAATCTGTCCTAGAGTTGCAAGAAAATAAATAATCTGTCGTGACTAGTGCTACTACCCTCCCTTCCCCCATGAAAAGAGTTTTGGAGTCTGGGCGTTTTCCCTTTTTTGTCAAACTTTTTTTCAGTGAAGAAGAAAATAAATAATTTGTCCTAGATCATCCTGAAAATAAATAATCTGTCCTACAATGATATGAAAATAAATTTGTTAATTTGACACGAAAAAAAAATACTTCCCCGCTACTTCAGAATCAAGTGGTCGTCCCCTTAGCAAAATATTTTATTTCACAAACGAAAGAGTTTTATTACTTACTACAATATATAGCAAGTATATTAACCTCTTTTGTTTATGAAATATAAAGAAATTAAAGATCTATAATCTGTTAAGTATAACAAAACAAAACAAACAAACAAACAAATACATTATATTAAAAGTTTGAGCAATAAACTTGTTAACATATTCCTGTTCAAATTTCCTCTGTCAACTTTCTAAATTTTAACCATTTTTAAATCTTAATGTGATAAAAACAAGCAAACAAAACAACACAAAAGAAAAAAGAAAATGAATGATGGGGACTCTAAACTGTTCTAGTTAAGTACCCTTATTCATTTGGTATTGAAATCATATAAAGTCAATATGATCATTTTTTTCAAAATATGCCGTCTCCCTCGTATGCCTTATTTGAAATAACCATCTACCCTCTTAAAGCTCAACTGAATGCTATTATACTATTGTCTTACGCCTATCTTGCGGGGGGGGGGGGGATTAGCGGCGATGATTTAGCGTAAATGACACTATATAGGAGTTTACAAGTGTCGAAAATCGGACGATTTTTCTTGGCATGATTTAACCTTGACCATATTTTCTGAATGGTTGATGCTAGGGCTTTCATATATCACATGTGTATTTCTTGTGACGAGAACTTTCTTTGGGTAGTAACATTTTTAAACTCTTGACCTTGGAGTTTGACCTACATGAAAACTTTATAGGAGAGGGATGTCGCTTCATCTCTTTGACAAAAAAGTCTAAAAATAAGTGACTAAATAATAAATAACATGTGCATACTTAATGAAAAAACATATATAGAACAGGACAGAATATGCACAAGTTTATAACGAAAGTTTCACCTAGGAGTTCAAAATCTACTCGGAAAGGGGGGGGGGGTATTGTTTCTTGGAGATTTTATTCATAGGTTAAAAATATTAACAAATTATATTTTTAACATTTATAAGTAAAAAATATACAGTTATAATCAATTTTTAAAGAAATTTTGAATATCAGCAATAAATACTTCCAAAATTTGAATTCTTGCATGATAAATGTGATGCGTGCGCTTTTACATGCAATGGCATGCAATTGACAATTCACTTTTAAAGGCTTCATTGCCACAGAATAATGCTTCTGACAGCCTTTGTCCTTCTTTAAAAGTTATCGACCCTACTATACGTGCACAAACAACGGAACCTGGAATGAACCCGGTAATTAATTCATCCTTTCACAATTCGTTGTCATTGATTCATTTGGATGGCAGGATGTTTTTTCACTTATTTTTAACAAAATCCTAAAAACTTTTCGTTAATGATTATACTTTCTCATATTTTTTTTTTTGAAACCCACGCGAAAATCGATGTGACTTCTCGTTCTATCTGCAGAATTTTCGTCACCTAACTCCCATTTCTCTCATTACCGTTTTCATTTTGTCGTTCATTTAGGAAAAAAAAGTTGTGACTTACGTAATATCAGAGACCTGTCTCTGGTAATATTATAAAAAAACAAAAAACAAAAAAAAAACCTTATGTAACTTTTTTTTTTTTAATAACGTGAATAACGGTCTTGTTAGCAGAATGAATCTACAAGGATCAACACCAGGTGTACTAAGACAAATTCAATAAAACATCACGACAAACAAGCATGTATTAGAGTGCTAATAAAAATATAATACACATGTTTATCTATCCACTCAATTAAATCACCAATCACAAGGCAGAGATTATATTGTCTCCACTCGTATTTTTCAAAATAATCAATAAACTTAATATTGTGCTAAAAACAAAGACTGTATTGCAATACAACTTTGGATGCACTTTGAGATATACTATACAATTTTGTTTTTCAATACGATGGCGTGCAACAGACAGAAAACATTTTCCACAAATAAAAACTGTAAAAAGTGAGGACAGAGTATCGTTTTGCAATTTTGCATCTTTTTCTTTAGCCAACATTTCGATCCGCCACTTTCTTAAGAGGTAACAGATTACAAACACATTTCGATCCGCCACTTTCATAGAAGTAACAGATTACAAAGACCTTGAATCGCTGAGACCACAGTTCAGCCTCACCCCTTTGGTCTCCTCATGCAAATGGAAATCTATGACCACGTACGTCTATTGACTTGAAAGTTTATAATATTTTGCTTTTCGATTGTTCGGATATGTATATGTGTGTGCAAGTTTTGTTTTTTCCATCCTGTCTAGTTATGTGTGTGTGTGTGGGGGGGGGGGGGGGGTCAGAAGTTCAGGTTTTGTTAAAATGTGCATCATTTAATTTTTCTTCTGCTTGAGTGTTGTTGTTGTTTGATAGGAGAAATTTTGTTTATATTGTCTGAATCTACCAGAATCTAGCACAGAAGATTGTAATATTGCTACCATGTCATGCAATAAATCTGAAACTCAACTTCGTCTGTTTGTTCTTAGTACGGTAGAACTCCGATACGTAAATAGGACATGGTATGACTTCTAAAATAAAACCATGGCCACAAAAATTTCGTAAATATAAATTTATCTAAAAACATTAATACTTTCTTAGTACATAAAAAGTTTTCAATAAATCAAAAAAAAAAATTAAAAAACAAGATGTGTTTGTGAAACACTGATGCCCCAGTATGGCAACTTCTAGCAAAGGTTAAACTTTCTCAAATGCAAATCAAATATGTTGGTACTGAAAGTAAGGTCTTGTCTCAAAGAATATACCTGTGAAATATGAGAGCCCTAGCAGCAACCATTGAATAGATATGGAAAAGGTTAAAGTTTTTTCAAAAGTAAGTCAAACATCAAGGTCAAGGACAAATGGTAAAAAATAATGGTGCCTAAGGAAAGGCCTTCTCACAAGAAACATACTGATGAAATATGAAACCTGAAGCACCAATCGTTCAAAAGTTATGACCAAGGTTTAAGTTTTCCAAAAGTAGGTCAAACTCCAAGGTCAAGGTCAATGGATTACAATTGTTGGTATCCAAAGAAAGGTCTTATCACAAGGATTACATATGTGAAGTATGAAATCCCTAGCACCAATTGTTCAAAAGCTATTGCCAACGTTAAAGTTTTCCAAAAGTAGGTCAAACTTCAAGGTCAAAGGGTAAAAGTTGTTGGTATCCAAAGGAAGGTCTTGTCACAAGGATTACATATGTGAAGTATGAAAGCCCTAGCTCCAACGGTTCACAAGTTATGGCCAATGTTAAAGTTTTTCAAAAGTAGGTCAAACTCCAAGGTCAAGGTCAAAGGGAAAAAGTTGTTGGTATCCAAAGGAAGATTACACATGTGAAGTATGAAAGCCCTAGCTCCAACTGTTCAAAAGTTATGGCCAAGGTTAAAGTTGGGTAAAATTTTGTAAAACTAGGTCAAACTCCAAGGTCAAAAGTCAAATATGGTGGTACCCAAAGAAACGCCTTGTCACTAGGGATACACATGTGAAATATGAAAGCCATAGCCCCAATCAATCAAAAGTTATGGGCAATGTTAAAGTTTTTGCGGACAAACAGGCGGACGGAAAGACAGGGCAAAAACTATATACCCCCGAATCTTCTTTACGGGGGCATAAAAATTAAATTCTTTTTTCTGCTGCATCCCCTAGCCCACCCAGCAACAACTATTATAGAATTGCAATAAGTGGCTTTACCAGTTCAACATCGCAAGTTCAACGTAGCAAGTGAACTACTCAGGTACACAGTAACAATTTATTCATACATTTAATAATAAAACATTTTGGAGTCCATGGTTTTCTACCAATGGACCATACACTATAATAGCGCTCTTGTCGGCGATTCGGCAATTGTGAAACACAATAGAATAATTTAGTTTAGTCAGTAGCTAAGTCCCAGCAATGAAGTCAACACGGGACATATACATATATACAGGTAAACTTCGGTATCTCGACATCGGATATGTCGACAACCTGGGATATGTCGACGTCCGTCCGCGGTCCCGGCAGTATTTACTATATAAATGATTTGCAAAAACTCTGATATGTCGACCTCGGTAATCTCGACAACCCTGGTTATCTCGACGTATATTCACAGTCCCAAGAGCAAAGTTTACCTGGTATATGTCGACATCGGCAATTTTCTGCTCCACTGAACCTAACTGTTTGTCAGATAGGGTCGCTCGTCACGCACGGACGGCTCCGGGTATCTCGACGTCGTCAAAAATTCACACCTTTCACACCCATGTTTTGACTGCACGCTGCTTAATTAATTCTATAGACTGTGTTTGTAGGTGAATCCAAAGCCCCCTCGGCGTCTTTGAGACGTTAATTGCTTAATGTTCAGCTTGGGTAATATCACTGATAAATCTACACGATTCTGCTTAAATTTACAGGTGTTTATTTATGTCGAAACCTAACATAACTTTTGAAATTGAAAAAGATAACTAAATTACAAAGAATAATAAACATATTGAATAAATTCAAACTAAAGAATTAAACGATGTTCTAATATTTTGTAGTTAAAATGCATTCAACAGGAAATAATCCGATTAACGACACGATTAACCGAATCATCCATAATTCATGCATCTGTAATATCACTACGTTAATTTAGATACACAAATCTCTTAAAAAATTAATATTAATGCACATTCTTCCTGAATGAAATAAGAAAAAAATAATTACGCATTTAATATGTTTTCGTATCTCGGATGTCGACTTTATCATGTTTATACGGTTCGGTTCGAAGTTTATAGAGCGCATTTCGTATCCTGTTCTGACAAAAAAGCAAGTAGCCAAGTAACACGCGAATGCTGGATGAAAAACTACAAAAATTTAGAACGATTTCGATAAAGAGAAAGAACAGGTTTTATAAATAAGATTTTTTAAAAATAACTTCTTAGAGGGATTGCTGAAATAAGTTGACCTACAGTCTATATTGAAGTCATGTACGTATAATAAGCTTATACACATGTATGTGAAATCTTGGACGTCAAGTCTCAACTCTGATATCTCGACACCTCGGATATCTCGACATTTTCCGATGGTCCCGTCGATGTCGAGATAACGAAGTTTACCTGTAGATGTAAAGGACAAGCCCGTTGGAACCGGAGGAGAGGGGCACGGGGGCCGTGCCCCCCCCCCCTCCCCCGAAATAATTTTGCGAGTATTTACAGGAGAAAACTAAGCTATTTTACAGTTATGTCCGCTCAGTACCATATATATGTTTCCTTTTCCTATATCATATATACAACAGAAAACCAAGCGAATTTACGATTATATCAGCCCCCTCAAAAATACTGTCTGATGACTTTTTAAAATTTATTTATTATAAGTTGTTTTTTTTTTTTTTTTTTTGCTTAATTGTCTAAATTTTTGTTAAGTTGTGCCCCCCCCCCCCCCCCCCCCCCCCCCGAAATTGCTCGCTACGGGCCTAAAAGAACACAAAGTAGTTAGCAATACAGTAATGATGAATAAGCTTCAGTGGATCAAGATGACCTAACAAAACCCTAGTCACTGATTCAGTGACTGTATACATGTAGTAATAAGTATGCTAATTCTGAAAAAGAACTATATGTGGTAAAAGCATATTTTTGCCCCATAAAAGGAAAATTTTGAAAATCTCTAGAAATTAATGTACACAACTGTATATATTGTATGAAGATTCTTAACTAACAAAAATTATTAAAGTATGGAAGTAGATAATCGTCAATGCCTTTTTTCTCTGACGTCACAAACTATTTGAATTTTCTGTTATTTTCAAGACAAAGGACAAAATTTGTTCAATTTTGAGTATAGAATTTTTGCAAGCTTGCTCCAGAACAATTTTCACATATTTGATTGATAATATAGTTCTACACATTATATCAAAAGATAGAGCTAGGGCAGACCTGCACTCAATGACCTTAATTCAAAATATTGACGTAAAATACACCCTTTTCTCTCAGAATTATTGAAAATTTGAATTTACGTCACCTTCTTGACGTCATATCTAACATAAGACGTCATGGCTGATGAAAATGGGCAATGCTCTCAAGTCTGCAGATACCCCTGGTTTAGAACATAATAGGTAATAGATTTCTCCATCAAAGTTTGATTTTGGGGGCAGATACAGTAAAACACGCTTATAGTGAATACGCTTATAATAAATTGATGCTTACAGCGAAGTGACTTTCATTCCCCGTAACTTTAAACTGTATTGTGATACTTACGGATATAGTGAATAACGCTTATAACGAATTAAAATCATCTGTCCCTGACAATTCAATTATAAGCGAGTTTTACTGTATTGGTCATTACAGAATATAGTCCTTTCTGTAAGAGAAATGTTGACACAACTGCTTTCTTAACCTTAGGCTCACACAGTTATGTTTTCTGTCAGGAACTTTGATTTACACACCTTATCCTTATTCCATGCCCCGTTGTAGGTTACAATATTCCATGCCCCATTGTAGGGTACAAAAAGAAAAGAGACACCAGTGTTTTTATCCTGTATTTTCCCTCAATGTTTTGTTCACATAGCTTAGATGCTTAAAACATTCTATGGTTTTATTACAGCAGATCCCACAGGGTAAGCAATATATAATTACATGTACTATGATAATTTTTAACACAATATATAGTGATGCATATCTCCCATAAATCATAATAAGATCAACTACATAATCAGTTTTAACTGAATCAAAATAAATCAACCTCTAAAGATATTCAGTACACAAGGAAATGTACACTGAGGTTAAAGAGAAATTTCTGAAGAAAAATAATACGATTCTCACTACAGTGTACACTGGCTACTTTAAAAGGTAACATAGAGATAGTGTACTATCCAAAATTTGTTGAGTTTTTTTCTGATTGTCGAACAAACCCTGACTGTTGACCTGATTTTAATTATTTATACTGAAATACGATTATATGTAAATGATTTTGATACATCTTCATTCTACAAAAGCTCTCCAATTGGAATAAAAAATTCATAGCATCCCTTGCCAAATACTAAAAGAAATGCATCTAAATTTTCCTGATTTTGCATTAAAGACTAGTTACTTTATAAGGCCATGCATGGTGATCATGTCAAAAGATTGTCTATTAGGAAAACCAGATGAAGAAAAATATAGGCCATGTGTAAATGTTCTTTTGGTAAACATTCTCTAAATCTCCTATCTAATAGGATCAAAGAGTTTTTTTATAGTGTGATAAATTTACATAACTTTATCACATATTATTATCAGTTACATCACATTTGTTTACATATAAACAAAGCTCTTTTATCTTTAATATTGGTATTTTTCATTTTTTTTTAAACTATACATTTCAACAGATTTACATTTTGTTTTGCTTTACAATCAAGTCTGAAAATTCTTATTCAAGAGAAATTGAACAGATCTAACAGAATACATATTAATAAGTAAACAGTTTGTAAAATATTTGGTTTTCTTTTAAGATCTAACAAAATTATGAAGGAAATAATAAAAGTCTCTTAAAATTCAAAGAAAAGGAAAAAAGAATAAATAAAATACACATATAAAAACAAAAATGGGGAAAAAATAACAGATTATAATGGTACATATCTTGTATGTAGTGAAACGTACAAAAAAAATAACAGAAAAAATTGCAACAGCATAGCTAGGTAACATATTGTCTACAAAAGTCCACTCAGAAAACATAATGTTGATGTTCAATGCCACATATTTTTACATTATATAATGAAATACCGGTTATTAAATTATTTGACAAATATGTTGAATTCTAGACAAATACTGATATGTGAATCCAGACATAAAATCATAATTCTTAGGCAGATCTAGTGTCCAAGCTCCATAATTACATCACAATATAATCATACAGTGTTATATACAGCATTTTTCATACACAGTTTATGGTAATTCCTTTTGGTCCCCCACACTGTCATCAAAAAATGTGACCTTAACCTCTGACCTTGATTAATTTGTGACCAACTTGTTTTCTTCCTAAAATGTGTAAGTCTTCAGTAAGCCTCTAGGACGATCCACCTGAAATTTAATGAAAGATGATCATGAACAGTGTATTTCTGTAGACACCTGTACTAAACATGCATTATCTTGACTACTGATCAAGCAACAGTATGGTTATAATGTTCTACATGCTTTTTCATTAAACTATTAAATTTGTTCCTTACAGCTGCATTTTGACATGCAATTAATGACTACACTTTACCGAGTGTGTTAACTTCTTCAACTGTGGCAGGCAATCTAGCAAGGTCTTACAAACAATTGCAAAAGCCCTACAGCCCGTAACAATAAACAAAAATAGCAGAGGTCAAAGGAATAAAGTATATAATGGATGGAAAAGAGGTTTTGTTGGAAACTAATGGGAAAACATTATTTTTAAGAAATAAAAATTATCATTGTTGAGCATGACTTGTCCTTATCCTTACAATATTAACATATTTCTTTTAATATAGAATATACTAATTTAAAAGTTTAAAGTCATAACAAATTTGAATTCAAGTGTTCAGTCCAATCATTTTAAGAAAAACAAAACATTTTAATAAATGAAAATACCCTAGGTCATGCCATATTTACATGCACATTCATTTTACTTTTTAACTTTCCAAATCAGAGAAAAATCAAAAACCTCCCTCCCCAAGAAAGACAGAAATGTTTCCATAGAATAAATAAAAAAGTTATTTAATTAAGCACATGATGAGCTCATTCAGAACCGTAGACGTCGTGCTGTGTACCTTTTTTTATTTCGTTCATTCCACAGTCACACTTTTAGCGAGGTTCCTCGGACAGTCCACCTGTAGTATCAAAAATGTTTAATGCAAAAATCATTTATCTTTTCAATTTCAATAAAAATTTATTAAGAAATGTTTATTTATCTTCAATTAAATTCAGAATTTTTTTTCACTCAGTAATTCGTATCTTGGAGTTAAATGTGTAATTTTGTCTGAAAAACAAGGTTAGGGTTAGATATAATTATAAATCAACCTCATTTTATTTGTGACTTTATTATTAAGAGACTTCCAGAGTATCATATTGCAACTTCTTCCTGAGGCAGGGCCTTCTACACAATGAGGTTTTTTTGTACTTATATGACAAATTGTAGCTGTTTTGTTCTTCATTAGAAGTTTTGAGAAAAAATATTTCTAAATATTAGATTAGTAAGCATTACCCACAGCCTCACCCCTCCACTAATGTTCACATGCTTATCCTTTGGGTCAGGATTCAGATAATTCTATTCTAAACTATTAACAAGGTTGTTTGCATGATAATTCAATACCATTAACTGGTACACTGGTACCCTAGTTACTTTCAAGAAAACTCCAAGTTTTTCCTGTTTAAATTGACCTCTAGCAATTCGATCACCATCTCCTCTTGGGAGCATGCAGGTTTGAACAAATCTGAATATCAGTTACAAGAATATGTTTGCATTTACAGTCTTGTCTATCTTAAAGAAATTTTTGAAGAATGTCCTATATTATTTTTTTTTTTTTCAAAAATTTTGACTTCTTTGTGGCAACATCCTGGCCAGACCATGATTTGAACAAATATTCTTCCCTACATTATCTTCCCTTGTAGATTGTGAGGAGATTTTTCGATATTTTCTTTGTATATTTATGTTAACTTTTTCTTTTGAAGCCCCATCCTGGGTTAAACTGAATCTCCATCACATGAAGATGCTTTCATTTAAGTCTTGTCATTTCTGATTCCAAGTTCTTGAGAAGGAGATAATTAAATGACCTCATGCTATTTTTTACTATTTCTTAATTATATCCCATCCCATAAGAATGCTTCGAGGCAAGTTTGTTCTAATGAGGAACTTAACCATGTTATTATGCGGATAGACATAAAGATACCACTAGGTTACCCATTAGAGATTAGAGACTCTGGTCATCTAAATAGCAATGCGGACATTCTTATTAATCACTCCCTAAAATGAAGCTGATACTGAAATTTTTGCGATTCTAAACAGTTTGTCCTTTTATCATGCGTGTATTTGATTGCTAAATAAAATCAATTAAAATATTTTTTTCCACATTTCTTTTTTTCCCTGAAACTTATTTAAGTGATTTTCTCTCTGCTCATTTAGTTAAGTAAATTTTCTGTCTATACTAGTACATGTGAATTATATTTATCTTGTACAAACATATATGTACCTTAATTTATAAATTATAACCCACTATAGTACATGTAGGTGAAACAGTATGAGAACAGTTAAACAAAAAAAAAGTTAAAATTAATATCACACCAATCAAAAACACTTATTGATTATTGAAATGAGATGTGCTTGCAAAAATATACACAAAATATGTGTAGCAGTGTTTTACAGGACACTTCATAACAGCCTAGCTCCTAATTAGATTAAATAAGAGCAATACAAATATAAATACATATTTATGGCTATACTTAAAGCCTTCAAATAGGTATAACCTTGCATATTAACCAAACTCCTTTTGCACTTACTTTATGTTCAAATTATTAGTGTATTAAAATATGATAAACTAAAAATAGACCTTATGGCTACTGAGAAAATAGAGAATTTATCAATATAAATTGAGTTCCCTATTAAGTAGTGGAGAATTCATTTTCCAAGTTTAAATTCCATCACCTGCTTTCACCAATAAAGCTTTAGAATATGCATACAGCTGCTAAACCCCATACTAGCTCTTTGATTAATGGTGTATCTAGCTCCCTACAGATACCATGGGACCAACCATTGCTTTTAGGCTTAAGTTCTTTTTGTATTCAAAAAGTAAGCTACATAAATGTAACGTAAAACCATTTCAAAGCTCAACCCATTAAAAAAAGAAACATTTAGTGAAATGTGCATGTGTGGAAGGGAAATACAAATTTTAAAGAGAAAGAGATAGTAAGAAACAAATTAAATAGCTTCTAATGAAAATGCAAATCAATGTAAAACAACTTCACAAATTCCTTCATTCACTTATAAATATGCAAATATCTTATTTTTAAGCTATGAAATTCAGAGAATAGGAAAGCTCAGTAGTAGATGCTTTCTTACAAAATACCCAGAAAAGTTGGACATTTCTTCATATTCTAAATTCTGAGAGGTGATAAAAAACAAAACACATGCAATAACTTCTCTTACGTCATATCCTCTCAGTACCGCTATATGGAAAGAGAGCAGCTGCATGGGGATTACGGTGAGTACCCCCTGAAGACAATCTACCGTTGGGGGAACCTCCACATAATTATATGCATACTTTTGTGTTTCTGTGTCTCCCTTGGTACAAAGTAAAACGGGACGCCCCTAAAAGGATACCAGTTGATGAGATAGTGTTAAATATGGACTCACTACACATGCACTGCCCTTTGTAGCCTGCGGACACTAGACAAGCACTACACACATACAATGTCTGTCTTATCTCTACACAACTTTATACTGCAGAAAAAAACTCAAAATACTAATGACACATAAACCAGACATTTTGTTAATTTTTTTTTTGAAAAACATTGTTTTTTTTGTTTTTTGTTTTTTTTTTGCATAACAAAATGAGTTGTGCATGATGAGACAGATTTTGTCATAAAGAGAGAGTCTACAGAAGAAGAATGAGTATATATACAAGACAATACATAGAATCTAAGCATGCAAAGAACAGCAATCTGGTTATGATATCTCTAGACTATAGTGGGTCACTTTCTTAACCAATCTTACATCACATCCTCTCAATTGAGCGATATGCATGGACAGTAACTGCATTGGTATAATGGTTAGGATGCCTTGTAGGCAGTCTATAGTAGACGGAACACCAATGAACTTATTGGCTTGCTGTTGCGTCTCTTTGTCATCAGTATTGCCTAATACTATTGGATTACCCTACAATGAATAATCAGTGTTGTCATGACAACATGCAAATTAGTCTTACTTTGCAATGGAACATGCTTGACAGGATATGTTCTAGTAATATAAAGCTGCTGAGACAAAAATCTATATTTATACATGGACAATGAGAAATAAGACAATTTCTACAGAAAGTCTACATCAATTCTTATTTTCTATTAGCAACAAACACAGTGTCATTAGGTTACATGCCTCAGTCTATATCTTGTGATGTAATATGCATGGAAGGAAGCTATTGGTTAAAACTGTCTACATTGATAATTGCTTTTCGTGGACATAACTGGAAGCCAATCCATCTGGAGTTTATGACAAGTGTATGATCACGATTACAATACATGCAGTTATTCAATGCTTATTGACATTCAGTTTTTGAATGTAAATAAAGTATACTGTTATAAATGGAGGCCAATGAAAAAAATTATGCAGAAGACAAATTTTCTCTCCAGCATGAAGAATTCAATTCAGCAAGGAAGAAGCCAAATCAAATTTATACTAGAAGCATTTCAAAAACCGTTAAAGATGGCTCAGAGAAAATTTCAGGCTTTACTTTTAAAAGCTAAAACAAAAACTTGTGAATTCAACATGGTATTTCATCACTAAATTTTCATACTAGAAAACAGCAAATCAGTACCAGTTTTCTGCAAAAAAAAAGACAAGAATCAATCTTTTTCTCTGTAAAGAAATGGAAGCCAAACAGGATCACAACATGCGTGTATACTGGTCAGACAGACATTGATATTACATTGTATAGTACACAGAAGAACAACAGATAAGAGTCTTGTGGTCTGTAGTGCTAGCCTCATGTCATGACTACAATCTGGAAAGGAATCGCAATCAATTTTTGTTATAAAACGAGATTGTTCAGTATAATTGCAGTCCTGCTTGGAGAAAAATTACACTTGAGTTAAGGATCTGGCACAAAGCACAGACACATCCGATGGACTATAGTTTCTATAATAAAAATCTTTAAAAATGCAAAATCTTACTTTGTTCACATTTTGATAAAAAAAAGTTTTCTTTCTCCTTTATGAACATAAATCTGATATTATGTTATTGAGAATGGTTGCTAAGGTAACAAGGATACTTACATGTCTGGCCTTGACCTGTTGCAGAGCATTCATACATTTCTACAAAAAAAATGCATGTCAAATCTATAATTTTGCTGGTATATAAAAATACAAACAAACATGTAATTTACTATCAAACAAGCATTTCAACTCCTGTATCACAAAATGCTAGTGAAAAAGGTACACATACAACCTTGATCATTCCAGTTCCTGTGGAAATCATTAGCAAAATTTTAGTCTATAAATGAGTTGGATGACTGGTCAATACTTACTGGATAGACCTTGTCCCTGGTCACTACCATCATGACTGGCATGGCTTTATCCACTAGGGCCAGGGGTCCATGCTTCAACTCTCCTGCTAGGATACCCTCCGAGTGCATGTAGGTCAATTCTTTTATTTTCTATTAATGTAAATGGGTTACATATAATTTTTGTTCACCATCATCAATATAAAATACAAGTTGACATGTACTAATTTACACAATTAGGAATCATAATTTCATTTTAATTACAGGAAAATGTGAATTTCCATTATGGGGTCTATGAGTTGTAGAGGTTAACAATGGCTCGAGGCAGTCAGAGGGAGATAACTCTAATGGATCAGCAAGTATAATCTCTTAGTCATCAGATAGAAGAAGCACATTTTTTTTTTTAAAAACTGGTGTTAAAATATTAAAACTTATATTAATACAGTGAAACCTGTCTTATCCGACATGCTGGGGGAAATAAAATCAATGTTGGATTAGGCAGTGTGTTGGATTACCCAGTGTTGAATATTGCTGAGCATAATCATTAGTATCAGATGACTTCATACAAAAAAAATAATTTTTCATTAGGTTTACATACACATGTATTTAATTGTCAAAGTGTTTGCATGATTGTGTATTTCTTTGTTGTATAAAATATACCTGATTAGCATTTCTTTGACAAACAGCATTTGTGATGGATATATCATTAGTAAACTCTGTAGTAATATATGATGATTTTTTTAATGGACAAAACAGATGGAAATCCCAATTGCTTCGAAATGTTGCAATTTAATTTTTACTTACTGACAGTAGATATTAAAGTAAGTATTTCGTCTACCTTCTCTACACAGTGGTATTTTTTTTTTCTACAGATTTTCGCCATTGTTTATTTCTCAACATAGACTATGCTATTAATACCGTCACAAGACTTTTCATACAAATGGGACATAACTCTAAAACATTGTAATTGCGATTGAATTTAAATCAAACAGACGTAATATTTTGAAATTTAATGGGCAACTTAAAGCGGTATTGTTTTCTTCCGGCAAATCTTTTATGTGTATAGCCTTGCTTTATTCAGTGTATATTAACCCGGAAATGAATTGTCCATTAGACAAGATGCTGCCTTCAAATTGTGTATTGTGTACATGTTACACAGTAGTTCGCCGTACACATTTTTTTTTTCATTACAAGGCTTTATGAAGAACTCTGACTGCATATTTGATTTTAATTTCAAGCTAAAAATCTTATTTGATCTGTAAGGTAAAGGCAATCTAAATACCATGTACTCTTTTCTATTTTCTGTCGTGTGGATGCTTTTTTGTCAATGCGAGAATAAAATTGATAACAACAAAAGAGAAATGATTGCCTAATTTTTGGAATTCAAAAGCTTACATAAACACTTTCAAATTCATGTACATGTAATTATCTACTCTCTAAGTAGACCAATCTTGTGACCAAACGGGACATTCAAGTTTACTGGCCAGCGGCTAATTACGGTACCCCAGTGTAATTATGTCGGATTACTCAGGTGAAATCATAAGTAATTATCTAGTTTTGTTGAGAAAAAAACGCCGGAATCCGGAATGTACAGTGGTCGGAATATACAGTGTTTTATTCTATATAAATTATAAAGATTTTTGGGGGAATAAAATATGAGGTCGGAAAGTCCAGAGTGCCGGATTGCACAGTTGTCGTATTGGACAGTGGGCTTTGTATACCCAATATGGAAGCCCATAAATGTATAGAGTTTTGCTAATGTCTTGTTAAAATAAAAGAGAAGAAATGGTCTGGATTCCATTTACAGTGAATCTAAAGTGCATGTATTATCAACAGCATGAAGCACATGAAGTCAAATTGTTTTAACAAATTTACACTTGTACTCACCAGAGCTCCCTCTAGACATGTGGCATAGTTATATCCTCTCCCCATCACCAGCAAGCTCTTCTGTTGGTACAGCTCTCTGGCCAAAGTGTGCACATGTTCGTCTGTCTTCAAAACCTCCTTAATTTGATCTACAGCAGAAATGTGCTTATAGACATCTTCTTCACAAAACATACAAAACCATTTATGTTTCTTGATAATCTAGAATCTCTTTTCAATATGTATTAAAATTGATACTATTTTCGTCATTTTTAAATAAATGCATTCTTCTCGCATCACAAATTTCCCAATGCAATTCTACTGTAATTTTTCTGCATTTAAGGAGTACAATTACTTATTTTTGTGCATCTTTATGAGTGTTGTTACAATATTTATGTTAAATTCTGACCCCATCTCATACTATTGCCACCATTACCTGGCAAGTTTTTGAGTCCCCGAATGATTTCATTTCTCCTTTCCTGCATTGAGATTCTGTCCTCACACATTACAAGAGCAAACATCACAAGGGAGATAAACTGACTGGTATACGCCTAAAATATACAAAAGGAATAAATGAATAAATTTAAGAGGCAGTGAAAGCCATCAAGAATTTTAAGCATGTAATCCTCAACTTACAGAAAACCCTCATTATTTGAAAAAAACTAAACACTAATCAAAACTGTATATTAATGAAGTTCTAAAAATTTCTATTTCTGATCATGAAGGTTAAAATGACAACTAGAGATAGATATCTTGCCTTTGTACTGGCCACTCCAATTTCTGGTCCAGCATTAATATGTACGCCACAATGAGATTCACGACAAATACTGCTGCCCACTGTGTTAGTGATCCCCACAATCAATGCCCCCCGCTGTTTACAGTACCGCAGGGCCATCAGAGTGTCTGCTGTCTCACCTGGGAAAGATAGAAAATTAAACTACATATCATCAAATACAAATAAGCTTGAACTGTACAATAAAAAATGTACAGCATGACCATCCAATCTACAACCTGCAAGCTTTGAAACGACCAATGTAATGCAAGGTGAATGACTAAAATACAAAAAGATTATCTGGGTTTCTTTTTGCTATTCCATATGTGAACTGTTCCTTATATAAATAGCTGAAGTTGACTTATTTCAGTCTCAATTTACCTTGTCTGTTTTTTGTTTATCCATACCTTACTGATTAATGAAGGCTATGTTTACCTTGTCCATTTGTCTATATGTAAGCCATTTTCTCATACCTGACTGGCTGATAAAAAAACAGACATCATCCCGAAACACTGGTGTCTGCCGGTCCAAGAAGTCACTTGCTAATTCCACCACAACGGGGAGTTCTGTCAACTCTTCCATCAGCTGCCTTGTCTGAAAACAAAACATTCATCAAATGATTGAGTTTCTTCTAATAAACAATCTATGGCTGTTACTTTTCTTTTTACCACAAGATCAATCTGGATCTACCAACAATTTTGCAATGATAATTTAAATTTCAAGGCAGATCTCAAAAAGAAAGAAATAAGTCATTTTGTTAACAGAAGAGACTAACATTCTGTACATTGCAAGAGAGTCCACTTCTCTAAAATGAAAACACAATACTAAATTTTCATATTTCAATTAACAGAACTTACAGCTACTGCACTGTGATAGCTCGTCCCGCAAGCTATAAATAGAAGTCTTCGACATCTTCTGATCTCAACCATAAAGTCTTTGATTCCACCCAAAACAACTCGATTTGTGTCAAAGTTCACACGCCCTCTCATCGTATTTACCACTGACTCTGGCTGCTCAAAGATCTCCTTCTGCATGAACGAGCTGTAGCTTCCTGTAAAACGTTTACGAGACTAAGATGCAGGTTTTCTCACCTCAAAACAAGATTTGACAGAGATCTTAATTGAATACAGCAAAATTTTATATTAAATTATTTTCCTTGAACTTTAAACTAACATTTACAATTTAATTAAAACTTCAAGTACTGTGAGAACTGAGCTCTCAAACTGATATTCCCTGCTCCCATTTGAGAATAATGGCAAAGTTCATGTTTTGCTATGGGAAACCCCAGATATACGTCTGAATCAAAAGATAAAATAGAGGGTGCACAATGGCACTATATACCAGAAATAAAAATTCTGTGAAAGTGTCATTAAATTTTATTCATCGTTATAGGAGTTGCAGATAAGCGATGTCTACCTCCAAGTGTAACAGATGTATGGAGGGAAGTAAGACACCCCATCACTATATACCCCCCCCCACTTTTAAAGCACAGGGGGGATTAATAAATGACACTCTTTATTTACATTCATAAGAGAAGAAGTGTTGAACTGATTACAGATTGTATAAATACCTTTCATGATTTGTTGGATCTCCATTTTGATGGTGGTCACTTCACGTGTTGTTGATTCATCCAGGGTACGTTTGATTCGATGAATGGTAAGACAACCATTTTGTACAGCCGCTACATCATCATCCTCCAGAAATATCACCTGATTGGTGTGTTCGATTATTGCACTAAAATTAGAAAAGATTAAATTGTATTTAAAGAATGATATAAGATGAAACTGAGCTCTACAATTAAAGTTTCTATCTAAATATAAAATGTCACAATGTGTTCATATATGGGACTAAAAAATGAACAAAAAATTAGTGTCTGGGATTGTTAAAAGCTTTTAAAATTTCATTCCACGGCAGAGAATGGTTCATTTGTAAATCCAGCCACATTTGTTTTACAAAAGACGTAGTCTAGTGTTAAATATGTGAAACTTAATGCTTTGCATTCTATTTGAATTCATGAAATTAAAGAAAACATTCTATTGTTATGTTGCTTCAGATAGTATCACAAGTTTGTCAGAAATAAATACACATCTTTTCTTAGAACTAGACACTGGAATTTTGTGCATATTCAAATTATACAATGAAGACAGAAGTTTGAAATTGTATACTTATTCATATTTTGCTAATTTGTTTAAGCTTTCATTGACAAATTACCTGGCATCCGAAGCAAAGAAATACTCCACTTCCTTGTTTCCTATTGGATGGAATTCTGTCGTACTGTCCGTGTGATGGAGGGACGGGTTCATTAACCCCCGGTGATCTAAATCAAATCAAAATATAATCTTTAGTCTTTGAAAAATTGAATCATAAGACACATATCTACTCGAGGCTTTTAATTGAGAAAGTTGTATGGGGATCTTAGTTTAAAAATTCTCTTTATTTAAGAGATCCCCCCCTTAAATATTTACTGCATTTTGTTCTTGAGTCACACGTAATTAAATCCTACTTAAAATCCTTGAATTATTTTCAAGATGTTTAAATTAGTTAACTACTCATAGAGAACATAAAATTAAACCTCTTTCAGTCAATGTCTATTTGTGAGATTTTTTTCATATACTGTTCCATAAGTTATGTTCAATAGGTGTAGATTACTTAAAAATTTGCTTTGATCATTTTCAATAGTATATATGGTCAATTTATTCCACATTATTTATAAAATGCAAGATTCTGAACTAAAAAAAAAAAAAAAAAAAAAAAAAAAAAAAAAAAAAATCAGCGTAACTACTCTTAAGTGAAACTATCATACAGTGTACATGTAATGGGAATCAACACAATAATCCTATAGATACAAACATAGCCTGATCCATGGAGAGGTGAAATGATCCACTGCTCAATGTGTGTCTCTGTTCACATCAAATCACTATACACCACCCCCTCCCAACAACATATACTTACCACAATCTTCTCTTAATTTTATAGTAAACCTTTCCTAAGCTTCAAGATCAGTATTGATATTCATCAAAATTATGACTGTTCATTTGGCTTTTTTCACTTTATCTATTAATTATGTCTTTAAAAAAAAAAAACCAATACATTTATTTCTTATCATTTACAGTGTACCGGTATTTGCATATTACAATAAGTAGCCTGAGGATGCAACATGCATTATACAATAATCTACATATAGATGTATAATCTTTGTATATAGTATATATTGTACATTTTGTTTAATATATTATAATTACATACACAAGTATACAATATACCCAAAGATACAGATATTTTAACAATGAATTTCAATACAAAATCCAAAGCATTTCCTGACAGAGTAATTTCAATAACTTTTATTTTCATGGTTTTATTTAATTACTTATCTATTTTTTAGTTCAGTGTTAAAAGCTTTCCATTTTTAAATCAGCAAATATGAACATTTATTGAATCCATTATATCTAAATATATAACTCTTGTGTCTGTTAGAATTTATATCAATTATTTTTTGTACTTGTAAGCATTACCCTTGCCAGATAAACATTTAAGTAAAATATTGCAGAAAAGCTTATTAATAAATATTATTGTTTTAGTACACAATACTTTTATAGATTCTTATTTATATAAAAATCTTAAAACTTTTAAAATGAAGTCACTGACATAAAATCATAGGACTCCAAAAAAAAAAAAATAAGTAAATAAAAATTATATAGATGAAAAATTAAATTCTACTCTCACTTACTAGTAAAAAAATAACAAGGTAAAAAAAAAAAAACCCTGTACATCCCCAGTATTAATTATCAAAGACAGTTATTAAATTCTCAATTCCTATTAAAAATTGTTAAAAATCTATCATAAACATAGTATATACTTACTTCTACATTAAAAACTAATAGTCTGATTGAATAATTTTCAGTTTGACATCGGTCAATTAATTTTCCTATGTATGTGTGTTGGGGGGGGGGGGGGGGGGTGGTACTGTTAAAAATAGCCTTCAGCTTAGTCAGGATTATAAATTGAAAATAAAATTTAGCAGTCTACACATAGACTTAATTAATAAAAGATTTATTTGGTAGCAGATTTCATAAGAACCTGATAATCTACTTTTTGAGAAGAAATGCCCTAATTTTACATATTACTCACTATTACAAATATAATGAAATATGGAGATAACGAACAGTAATCAAGCTCAAAAGTCCATTGAAACTATATAAATCAGGAGCAGAGCAAATCCCATCAGAGGTGGGATCAGGTGCCATGGAGGAGTAAGCATCCTCTGTCGACTGGTCACACCTGACATGTTCCTTGTCATGATTGGGCAAATGGAAAAATCCATAGAAAATTCAATGTATAAATAATGGCTTAATAATTAGTATGAAAAATGTCACTCAGCATTCAACTAAATGATAGACTGTATTTGCTGACAAGATCATTGAATCAACCATAGAACTTGCGTAACGTTGACTTCGAACAAGACTGAAATCTTTGTTTCATCAACTTGTTTGTAAAAAGCTTGCCTCATTTTAGAAATTGTTTATACGTAGAGCATGCTCTTGCGTATTGAGTCAAGTGGGAGACATGAACTCCTTAAGCAGGTGGTAAGGGTAATATAAAGATGTATTATTTCCAAGGGATGTTTTGTAATTAAAATTGTAAAAGTTTTCCCCTTAAACTTTGTATTTTGTAAAAAGCAGCTACACACTACAGTCACAAATATTACTTTCAAGATATAAATAAATACATTCTACTTTAATTTGATACAAAAAAAGAGAAAAAAATGCTTGTTTTGCTGCTGTTGTTTAAGAGAGAAGCCATGCCAGACAGAATTATAAAGTGGCTGCCGCAATGAAATCAATATTCACTACCTGACGAATCTGTGGACAGGTCCCCTCCTGCATGCATAAATCACAAGCTGTCAACAGTTCGAGTGCAATTTTACAGTTTTAGCTGTTGTTAGTATCATTGTACCAGTAACTGATTGTTAATATATATATATATATATATATATATATATATATATATATATATATATATATATATATATATATATATATATATATATATATATACAGTTGAACTTCAAAATCTCGAACAGGGATATCTTAAATACCATGGATATGTCGAAGTCATTTTGAAGTCCCAAATGCTTATTCCTTAAAGCAATATGAGCTGCATTTTTGAGAATTTTATTTTGCTGTTTAAATGTGCTAATATGATAAATCTGTACATAACTTAAACCTTTATGATCAATTAGACTGAATTAAAGTATTAAATTGTTTCAAAAGAAAGATTTCTGTACAATGGAATTTATAGTATTATATAAGAAATCAATATTGTACAGGATGACAATAATTTAATTTTGCTTCAATCAAAGCTTAAAATTAGTTTTTCCATTGATAATATTAACAAGAAAAGTTTATAAACGTTCTTTTTTTTCTGTCATTGAAATAGTTATTTACAATATTGCAACAAAAATTTCCGACATCAAAGTTGCAGCTCATATTGCTTTAAGTATTTTACCCTGTATATGATATCTTGAATCCTCGGTAATCTTGAAGTATTTTCTAGGTCCTTTCGAGTTTGAAATAATGAGGTTCGACTGTATATGCAGGGGAGTTTAAAGATAATTTTCTTCTTGATCATGCATCTCTTTTTTGAGTTATTAATTAAATATGAGCTTTAGCTGACACATACTCTTTCTAGAATCAAGTTTGACTGTTAACATATACAGATATGTATTTCTCTTCATTAAAATTTTTACTTCTAATGGTTCAGAACACACATTTCATCTGAGTCGTTAGCTTAGAAATTTTTTTTTTTAAATCCTGTTTGTTTTGTCTGTCAATTAAGTAACCTTTTCCATGGGATTTTTTTTTTACTCTACTTGGACTTCACTTCTTACAATTTTTCCCTAATCTTTCCCTTTAAATTTTTGAATTGTTAAGTATGTACATAATCCAAACAAAATGTATTTTTACTTCCTGAATTTGAACAAAGAAAAACTAATTACAGGTCTACCCCAAGATGCTTGAAATATTACCCAGATTTTAAGCTGTCAACTCATAAAGACATTGTATAACCTTGAAAATATTTAAAATTTTAGTTTGTACTTTAGACAGTATATAGAGTGTATATTGCCACAATCTTAGACAAAATCAGTAAGCTTCATTTAAGTTCTTGCCTTGGGTTAATTGTTAAAAAAAATTGCTGTTCATAGCTTATGTACTGGCTGGTTACACAGGTTTTAAAAGCAAGCATGCTCAATTTATTAGAATCAATTAGGTATAGGAAATGGGGAAATATAAAAATGTCATGTGAGTTATACATGTACATGTATAGGCCAGTCTATTATCTGTACAGCCAAACTTTGAAGGTCTGTCCTAAACCCAATATACCTGTGCAATTTACTCACAAAAAAAGAATTTATATATTGCTTTTAATCATTAACAACACTGTTATACAAAAAGTTGCAACATGCAGTATACAAGATGGGCCACATGTACAAATGTGTGTAAAAATATGCACACACAACATTTTAATTACTACACCTGCAAAATTGAGAAACATATATCCAATGGATTATTCAAAATATCATTTTTAAACCAGTTCCATTATTTAAAATATTTGTAATCAGCTATAGGTAGTATGTGAGCACAATACATTATCTAGTACATGTATTCTTCATACATCATCATCTGTCCAAATGAAGAATGGATCTGCTTAAAATCTTTAACCTGGTCATTCATTCAAAATTCAGTAGACAGTGATACTAGTTAATATAAGCATCCTTTCATGCAACTTTTATACAAGTTTAAAAATAATAAAGCCTTTATTCCTTAATTCAACCGATTTTGTTGTTCATTAAATATTTAAGTATTTTTGATTATTTTGTATATATATTCATCAGTTCTAATTATTTAAGTAACTTCAACGAGATCTATGCCACTGCCAGTCAATCAGACCTGTGATCTATTACACTGTAAACACCATTCTGTCAGCTGTCAAAATCACACTAACATCTGGGATTAAAAACGAAAGTTGAATACCAATCAAGATGTTAAAAAAAAGGTATGTTCGTGGTTCTTATTGTATAAAATAGAAATTTCAAAAAAAATTGTGACTGGGGTAAAATCGGAGCTGGCGGGAGAGGGGAATCTAGAAATTCTTTCTTATCAAGGCCTATTGCCTGATCAGTAAATAGATCTGAACATTTCGCTCAATCCTGGGAACAGGTCAATATGTCCTATTTACCTTGGCTATTGGCCCCAGACAATAGAACGCACTGAGCTTTTCCCAACACCTCGGGAAAAATATTTTGGTCCCCTGACTGATCAGACATTAAATAATTGTGTATCATAAAAATACACACCTTTTTTTTTTTAAGTTTCTGTGAATATCATATTTGTTTATTCATTACAATTATTATGTTTTCAAATGTATATTGTCCTTTGCAGTGATTACAATTAAGGAAAACACTGTATAAATATTTTACTGCATTATTCTTAAAATCAGTTGACTTTTTTATTTACAAATAATAATAATTATATTTGTTATACCTTTAAAAATTTATTTCTATATAAATCAATACTAATAGAAGTCTAATATTTCCAATGTTTTACTGAGCGGGCATTAAAAAAAATCGATGTTTGACCACGGAGTGAGATATTGGACCTGTCGATGAGATGTTGGACCGCTTACATCACATAATGGGCGGGGTCAGCTAAATCTCATTTGCATTCGTTGGTGTTCAACATACAGTCATGTATGTCAAAAAAAGATAATAAAATAAATAAATAAAAGGTATAACAAAACATTTCTTGACTGTGTTCTCGGGCAAAATGCGTTTTGTCGACCCCTCAAACCAAACTGTTTGCCATCGGCCTAACGGCCTCAGCAAACAGTTTGGTTCTTGGGTCCGACAAAACGCATGTTGCCCTCGAACCCAGTCAATAAATGTATAATATTTACAAATAACTGTGAGAAACAATTAAAAAAAATACTATGCTGCAACATTCATATTTTCACTTCTTACTCAGTATGTATTTATCCCTTTCTGGCTTACAAGATGCTGAAAAAGTCTAAATATTATAACTACAAACATCTCCCTCAAACATGTTTTTTTAAGAAAGCATTTAAAACCAGCTACACTCTATAAAACACAATGGTTATTAGTGATATATTTATCTTGTTCAACTTTCTTTTAAGTGAAAAAGACAGAAAAAATGCTTGTTTTGCTGCTGTTGTTTAAGAGAGAAGCCATGCCAGACAGAATTATAAAGCGGCAATGAAATCAATATTCACTACCTGACGAATCTGTGGACAGGTCCCCTCCTGCATGCATAAATCACAAGCCATCAACAGTCTGTATAGAACTTACTACATGCTCAGTTTATCAAAGATATTAATTTATAATAAATTATAATGCACAAAAAATTAAAATGTTATAGTGCCCAAATTCTACAATTTCGAACTTGACCCCTCCCACCCTTACTCAGTGGTTAGATTAAATACTCAATTATTACTTCATTCATCTATAATACAAGGAAATTCTATAGATATACACATGTTTATACTACTAGGTAATCTTTTATCTATACCACCCACTGAATTTCCTGTACATAAGCATTCAGTTTGGATGCCGTTATATTTCATGCTTATTGGTTATATTTTTTGTTGTAATACTGTACACATATACAAGAAAATACATGCATAACACCTTCTAGGGCCATTAATTTTAGTTTCCATCTCCATTTTTATTTCATCATCGTTATGTTAAACATGAATTTTTTGGGGGAATTATTTCTATGGAGTGAATAAATTGAAACGGAGTGGTATGTGAATTGAAAAAAAATATTTCAAAAAAATAACAAAGCCAAAAATGCAAGCGAACATTTACCAAACAGTTGTAGTCTACTTATGTGATCGACCATAAAGGACCTTTCTACAAGAATACATAAATAAGTTTGTGAGAAGCAGTTAGGATGTGGACTGTACAGATGGATGATAGTGAGAAAATGGTGGGGGTATGAAGCATAGGTTACAAATATGGCTTCTGTGACTAACGTCAAATAGAGCCTCTCTTGCAGTGCTAAATATGTATGTCATTGTGTGAGCACTATTTTAACTAAACATATTCTGTGTTCAATAAAAAAAAGTCATACATGTAGTTAGTTTTAAATTCTCTTAATTTTGTAAATGTAATAATGATCTCTATTTTCTAAATGACATAGAGAGATCCAAGGTTCTAGGTGCCTGTGACCAATCTGAATATCTTAATGACAAATTGTACACAAAATTTAAATTATTAACAACTTAAGTATCCCATGTCCTCTTTGTGTTACTATGAATGAATGTTTTGAGTGTCTTTTATGTTATGTTTGAAATAATCTTGCTGATACATGAATTTTCCAAAGCTATCATCTACACCCACCCGAAGACAAGCTTTGGTAAGCAAAATAACAAAAAATGTTTGTGTGAGACAACACTGACTGATACACAGGTTCATTCTCCTTCTCTACAGGCTTTGGTTTCTTTTTTCCCCCCAATGTTCCTCATTAGTAATATATCTTAATTTTCCTTTACTATGGAGAAATCTTTATTTTTTTTCTATTACCTTGTTTTGACAAAATGCAATGTTTTTCTCTTTTAAAAATAGATTAAAATAAATCAATTAGCTCAAAAGAAATGGGTGAATGCTGATTAAAAATTAAATAAAAAATTAAATGAGTTAAGTATTAATCATCACAATTTCTCATTTGAAATATATGGAGAATGAACCATCTAGATAATTCAAGATAGATATATAAGTACTTATACATGTAAGTAATAAATAATTGTCCATTCTAATACAGACCTTTCTTTTCCGAAAGATTTGGTTCTACAATAATTACAACAATAAACAACAACTTAAATATATCTCTTACTTTCATGCTTTCCAAATTGTTTTACAATAGTTTATGGTATGTAACAGACAGAAGAGGTATGAATTCCTATGTCAGATTTTTCTGTTTTTGTGTGTTGCATATCTACTGATATTACAGATAACCAAACATGACATGCTTAGGTAGCCTCTGTCTTTGAAGTTTTTATTTTATCTGTAGTTATGTAACTTTTTATATTGTATTACAGTGTTTTGTGTTGAAATAAAATGCAAGATAATGCGATGATGTTAAAAATTCTTTCCCATTTAAAAAGGTGAGAGGTGAGGAGTATTGCTTTATTTTGCTTTAGATTTTGTTTACCTTTGCTATACAGGATAGGGATGTGATCTGTAGACAGCTTGGCCTTGCTCTTGACACCAATAACAAGTGGACTGCCTCGCCTGGGGGAAAAATCAACAACACAAGATCAACTTCTAACTGACACAAAATACACACATTAACATTCTCAGTCTACAAAAGAATACCAAGCTTGTTTAAAAAAAAAGTTGTCATTTTTTGGTCCTTCAAGCAGTGTATAATTATTTGTTCAGCTATTGCTGAAGAAGTAGAATCAAATAACACATTTTATTCAGTTTCTCATGAGACATGGAGCATCAGCTGATAATTAGTAAACAAGCTTTAGAGAGAGAGAGAGAGAGAGAGAGAGAGAGAGAGAGAGAGAGAGAGACTCTGTCCTCTACTTTACATAGTAGAGAATTTAGAGAGTTTTGATAAGATTATACATGTACTATATCAAACAGAAAATTTAATTTGATTTTGGTCTTTACAAGGACATTATTTATGTTCCCCTGCATACAGACTATCGTAAACATTCTTATGACCTACACATATACTGCCAGAATAAAGAAATGGGGACAATGTAAACAGAACTGAGCCATAAATTAGGCTTACTGTCCACTTCAGCTGATGAACAAACATCTACTAACCTACCACTACAAAGATCATCTCTATACAAATCAAACAGCACATGGACGTCAATTGATAAATTAAAATTGCCTGTTTATTTTTCGTGGACATTGTCTAGTTTAGCTGATGAGTGGGTGTTTTCTTGTCTTCAGCTAACTTGTAACCAAATATACACTACATATGCTATCAGATTGTTCCTATAAAACACTAATGACGTTCAGATCTGTATCAGGGTAGCCTCCTTTTCAATAATTCATTCCACATCAATTAAAACTCGTACTGCACTATACCTGGTTGAGACACATTCTCCTGGATATTTAGAACTCATGAATACCAGTGAAAAAGCCCCTTCCTACAAAAAGAATTGCACTGCTTCAGTTTGTAAATAATAAAGGCATTTTACACAATTTACTACAACTATGAAGAAAAGGTTTTGAAATAAAAAACATCTTAATTTTGTCCAAAGTGATAGATTGTACTCTGTACCAGCTGCTGAATAGTGAGTTCCACTAATTCTCGGAAGGAAATACTGGGATTTTTGTCATAGATGTGTTTGACCATTTTCACAATTACTTCTGTGTCTGTCTCAGATTCAAATTCAAATCCCTTGGAGATCTAAGATTTAAAGAAAAAAAAATTTATTAAATAACATGCTTTAACGAAGAGAAAGTGAATGAAAACTGTACTAAGTACAAAAAAAGTTTTCTTACCAAGAATGATTTTAGGTCTTTATAGTTTGTGATGATGCCATTATGCACAACAAGGAATTCTGAAAATACAAACCTCTTACATAATTCAAAATTTATCTGTATTGTCATCTCTAGCCAAGGGTTTCTGATATGCTACTCTCCTCATAAACCCTTGGCATACGGTTAGATTAAAAATTCTGCCTCTAAATAATTTAATGCCAATTAACAGAGTAAAACACAGGGCATTGAAACATGACAACTAGCGTTACATCAGCGTTTTGATATTCATTATAAGAGAATCATTATAATTGCATACCATTGGTGGTATCGGACCTTTGGGGGTGGCTATTTGTGGGACTTGGTTCTCCATGCGTGGCCCAGCGGGTGTGAGCAATTCCTATGTGGATGTCATATTCTTTCTCAAAGTCAAGGTCTGTGCTGTCTAAAAATAAAGCAGAATGGAATTAAGCAAGACTAAATTATGTATCCCACAATTTTTACCTGCAAGATACCCATGGTATGAATTACGCTTTGACTTACGGGCAATTTCCTCCTGTAGCATTGCTACTTTTCCCTTCTGTTTGATTGTTTTAAGTTCAAAGCCTCCATTTTTTGTATTGGTTCCCTCAAATCCAACTCCTGCAAATAATCATCATGATTAAATCTTGTAAAAATAAATGTGTTTCTTTGTATGTTAGGTTTATCTATAATGATTTACCTGCTAACATCAATTCTTATTTCTTAGGCAAACTTAAAGCAGATGAATGAATTTCTTATTTCATAATATGGTTAGATAACCTTGTAATTCTGTGACCTTGACCTACCTGCAGAGTCATAACCTCTGTATTCCATTCGTTTCAATCCATTGACAAGGATATCCAAAATTTCCTTCCGTTTGGCAGGAACCAGGTAGTTCAGGTATGCAAATATTCCTGTAAATAACACATAAATAAAATACCAAAGAAAGAGTTTTCAATATGTTATTGAAGATATAAGGGGAAATCCCATCTATTTTGTAATCTACTGCATGAATAAGATAATTTCTGCACTTTTGAATTGTGATTAAGCATGCGGAAGATTATTTATGTCATTATTTGCATTGAATGATGACAATATAGAATACATAAGTACCAAATAACCTTGCTAAGTGCACGTTGTCAATGACAACCTTTATTTATTTTTTTTACTGCATGTTGGAATCCAGGACTGGATTACTTATCTAACTTCCTAGTCTTCTTTATCAGACATAAATCATTAGATCACAATAACGTTTCATTTATACCAACTCTTGAATGATAAAGGTTTACAATGCATCGGATATGAATAATAAACCATGTCTTCTTAAACTATTTTCAGACACCATATAGTCAAACTGTTACAGTCTTACAGACCTAAATGAATAAATGAATAACCAAGGTGAAAAAAAAAGCACAGAAAAACAGGTTTAAAATTTACGACACGTTGATTGATCCTTCCTCAAATTCTCCTATACCGGTAAATCATTCGACTTAAGATTTTATACCTAGCGTGAGAAACAAGTGCATGCCTGAATGTCATTACAACAACCAATTTTTTTTTGTTTTTTTACAACTTTCCCTTGATATTGTCAATTTTTACCTGTTTATAATTTTTTATTCTCATTATTGATCATTTCAAAAGGAAAAACATTTGTCCTAGAAAAGTGGCTATAGATCTTTAAAAGGATATGATGTTTGTGTACAATTAAATAGGGAAGATTTATTTTACTTTATAGACCAGCTGTTGTAAGATTGATCTTCATTGTCATCATCCCTTATAATTATACATAAGAATGTTTTATTCTGATCATTTTCTGTAAGCCCTTATTTCTTTTTTCATTCTCCCTAAATACTATGCCTGCACCTGTCCACTAAATCAGTTATTTGTACATGTACCTGTGTTGTCCTTAATTAATTTGGAATCACCTGAACACTGTATAATAGATACTACCAAGAGCAGCTTTCTACAAAGTCTATTAATCTAAAATTCATTATCATTGCACAATAGAGAGGAAAAGAAAAGAACAAATTAAATTGAATATAATGATTTATTCTTGTAACAAGCTTAATTGTTACATAAGAATTTATACTTTCAATGAAATAAAGTTTTTACACTGAAAGTCAGTCTTTGTGGTCAATCCTCTTCCATTACGCATTAAGGTCTGGGAATATTTTGAGCGATCAGTTTTACGTAATTTGTTAAGATTGTTTTAAACTGCTCCCTCATTGACGAAAATGAAAATAGCACTGTCCTTAACTACGGTGCTATTAATTATGACCCACACCCTTGATTAACAGTGTTCATTATTCATGAATTACATAGATGTTACAGAATACAATGCACAGGTATGATCAGGTGTCTCGTAAACACATGCAACTTAAGTCATAAAATTCTTTAACTGTATGCATCATCTTTTTTTTAGGGACAAGTATTGAAATCTTTTAATTCAAGCCTTTTTTCCCTACGCTTATCTCTCTATTGTCGGATAATTCACAAAAGCAGATAAATTTTTCTGAGAAAATGTCCCATAAGAGGGAGGCTTTATAGATAGACAATAAGACATTCTGGAGAGATAATCTTTAATGCAATAAACTCATGTCTCCCTCAATCCTTATCAATTTTCTTGGAAAATGATGCAGTGGGTTTTAACATGGGTATCAGATGCACCATACAATGAGAAGATCAAGGCTATTGCCAGCATGGAATAGTTCTTTTGTCTCACAACAAAAATAATGGGTGAAAATACGGTTTTTAAATCATATAGCCAAAGAGATAGTTAGAATACACTGTGATTATATCAAAAGTGATATAGATCAAGCCTATTTAGATGTCTCAATTATAATTTTCTTCAAAAAAGTGGTATTTTTACAGGTTGATATTTTAATTCCCAGGTGTCAATTTGTCAAGCCCTCCAGCATTTTGAGGTACATGAACTCATGTAGATGACCATTTAGTTATAACCAGCAAGTCTGCTTCAAAATGTGAGTGCATACATGTACACATCTTAAAAGCTCTTATACAAACATTGCTGTGTATTCTCTCCATGCTTTATAAGACTTAGTCCCTGTAAATTAATACTACAACTGTGATAGGTCTTCAGATTAAATATTTACATAATGTTGCATGGGTATTTAAAAAGAAGAGGTGGTAACTGCATGTCTTTACTGTACGCAGCTATGTTAAGGAAGCTCTAAACACTAATCAAAAATGCTTTTTGGGCTTTGAGATAAATATTTCATATAAAGGTGCACATATTCAGTGTATCTAGTTCATTTTCAACATAGGGTACCTGCCCTATTTCTTCAGGAAAAATGTTCAAAGACAATGAACTATCTGTGAACAGAAATCACTGTTGTTTACTTACATCGGAAAAATTAATGGAAATGATGTACTCAATTACTTAATCTTGGTCTAACATAACATTAAGAATACTTTAATTCATAACAAATTGTGTCATTAACTGTAGATTCCCATTTATTCTATTTTTCTTCTAAGGGCAGATCACTCTAACTCAATAAAACTACCCTACAAATAGTACTCTTTAGTGTGCAGTGTTTAGAGCTTCCTTAAGGCTTCCCGAAGCTTTAAAATGCGCTCAAATCATAACATTTCACTGCGAGGTCGATTTTGGTTTTAATTTATAAGTTTTGTACTTTAGTACTTCCAATTTAATATAATAGAGGGATTCCCTCGGCTTTATATTAACATGTTTGTTATGATATCACATGACTTTGTTAATCACGTGACGGTCATTTATAATTTTTTGAAGTGCTTCACATAAATCGCTTCAGCGCTGCTGATTAACACAATAATTATTAACATTTTGTTATATAAATAAACTCATCGTTTCCTTGTGTACCCGAAATGTGCTTGGGAAAAATCATGGTATTACTTGGGTACAAAATATATCATGAGGAATTCAACTTACCTACAAATTTGAGGGTATTTTCCACACAATATCGTAATCTGTATTAAAACAAAGCCATCACACATTTTTCCCAAGCAAGATTCAGTTAGAGCACAATCTCTTCTTACAGATTTCCACAAAAAATCCCAGATTAATCCTCATTAATCACCTTCGCCAGATTCTTTTATACATACAAAATAAATTCTACCTCAAACCACGGGTATAAAACAGAGTACATTTCAAAAGTAAATTTTTGTAAGGATGTTAAACATGCTGAATTTCAATCAAGGGTACGTAAGCGATGTATTTTTAAAATATTCAGACATATAAGACTTAAAAAACCTTTAACGACCCATGAATTTTGCAAAAGCTATCTAGCATTTTACATCCAATTTGAAATAAAGTGTAAAATTCATGACACTCTCCCCGTCAAGTTGGCATTGACTTGACGTCATTTTCCATTATGACGTCATATTTTGGTAGTTCAGAGGAGTAAAGACACAGAGTGCACTGTGATTTTCTACGGGAAGCCTTAACCTACCTGTGTACAATGGGAATTTCTATTCTATGTACCGACTGATTAATATCTACTCACTTGGCAATGCATTACATTGTATTAGCAAGAAAATTTAAACAAATCAATAATTAAATGAAAAGAAAAATGTTATCAAATTAATTTCAAATAATTGTACCCGGTACTTAATAAAACGGCATAATTAAAATTTTGCTATTAGAAAATAAATTTTGAATTAAAGTAATAATTATATATTCAACAAGTACTGCATGCATGGTGCTCAGTCATAAAAATAAAAAAAAATATGGTGCTCTTTCATAAAATTATTCAACTTTGGTGCTCAGTCAAATTTTTTATTTTTAAAATGTGGTGCTCAGTTACAAAACTATTTGAATGTGCTGCTCACATACCAAAACTTGGTACTCAGTAGAGGTGGATATCGCCAAAAATAATGTATCGCGATACATATCACAATTTTTTTCCAAAAATATCATGATCGGTATTTTACACATAATTTTTACTATGATTTTAAATGAATTTCCATGATTTTTCAAAAAAAAATATATTGTGAAAACATAACAAAAATGTGGTGCTCAGTCACAAAAATAACAAATATGTGGTGCTCAGTCACAAAATTGGAAAAGTTGTGCTCCGTCTATAATTTCAAATATATCAAACTAACCTCCATCAATCAATGGTGTCATAGCTTCCATATTTATTTTTCACAAATTTGCTAAGCTAAGTTTTTTTTTTGGTTTTCTTTTTTTTTTTCCCTTTCTATAGAGATTTCATTTACTAACTTCTTTTGTGTTCAGTCCCCTTGAACAATATGAACAGGTCTGAAATATTTTCAAAATGACTTCAAAATCAGCAGAGTGATTAAATTGATTATTTTTTTAACCATGTGAGCTGGGTCAGAACTGCACCAACCACTTTAAACTTCCTAGTAGACCAAAGCCAAGCCTGGAGAGCTGCCTGATTTAATTTCAAAGACTTCTATTTATAGATGCTACCAGGAAGAGGTTTTCTGTCACAAAAGAATTTATGGATAAATATATATCTATTATTATTATAGCACCTGAGGTTCAAGTTTCAGAGTTGTCAGGCCAGGGTTTTTCCTTAAAACTAGACAATCCCAACATTACAAAGCAGTTAAAAGATATACATTGTCAAAAAGAAAGTAGACTTCTCCAAAATATATAAAAGTACATTTAAAAAAATCCCATAGGAATTAACAGGAGCAGCAGTCCCATAATCACTTGTACTTGTTTAATTGGCATCAAGATTTACATATTTAACCTAGACTGGCACATTTCAATTTCTTAAATACAATCAAGCATTAAATGGTGTTGTCATCAGTGTTTCAGAGAACTATTTTATCAGATAATTAACGAACTACTGTATATCACTAAATTTTCATGACACCTTATTTTCGCGAGAAAGACATTTATTCTTTACTAGCAAGACAAAATTTTCACAAATTGTGGTTACTGCCCTAGATAATCTTTAGGAATACTAATATAATTTTTATGTGAAAAAGAAATTTTCGTGAGCACATTGTCCTGCGTAATTATGCGAAAATAAAGTTCTTGTGAATAAAAAGTGATTTACAGTAAGTGAATTGAATTTAAAAAGATGTCCAAGTGGATATTCTGATAGTTTATTTTGTCAGCTTTTCAGACATGAGTAGCTGCGTAAAATAAAAGCTTTAGTTTATTTTGTGAGCTTTTCAGACTTGGAGTTACTGTATTTAATTACAATAAAAAAAAATAAATGTTTTATGACTTACAGAAATTTATAAGGAAAAAACATAAATCTTCTATTTTTAACATCTCTTATAAGACACGATATTTATGCTATTAAACACACAAATATGAATACTATAGACTGATGCTTCATCTTTCCCACGCCTCTCAATCCGCCAATGTAGTTTGAGAAAGAGACAAAAAACACTTTATTTCCATCTTTGGGATAATGTAATGATGCTGAAATATTTCATCATCATCTGAAGATGAATTAAAGATATTTTGGCATGCTAGACGTGTAAATCTTACATCTGCAATATGGTTTTTCATTTGAATCTTCAAGTGAATTTGTAGATCTATATTAATAATTATTGTACATGTTGTAAGTATGATGTCGGATACATGCATCATCTTGTTTCGTGTGATTTAAGTCCTAAAGAGATATCAAACGACTTTTTAACACTGCTCAAATTAAAAATATACACCATGAAGCAAATTTCTTTTATGCAATGGCTAAAAAAATGGATAAAGCTCGTCTGTCAACTTACCGCACATGTTGTCAGTTACAGTCCTCGCTCGTAAACAACGCCACGTTTGTAGGGAAACCCCTTATAACCCTTATCACTGTTGGCCGCTTATATCACTTCCGTTTAATAGAGGCGTTTTTCTTACAGAGTTTCGTTTCAAATGTTAAATATGTTCATTTGTTTATCAAGTTATAGCATAAATCTATACTTGGGACTACTCATGTAAATCAGGGCGTAACGCATTCAGAGAGGCACCTGTCAAAAACGGTGCGTTTAGATGTCAATAATTTGTTCTGCGTATGTTCGGTTCCATGATTCCAAGAACAAAAGGCCCATGGACCATAACGTCCCTTTGATTTAACTTGGCCCTACTGTTTATAAAAAGATCTTTTCAAGATTTTTTCTCTCTTTATTCCCAATGTTATTTTCTTTTTTGTTCTAATTTGTTTTGTTTCTTTTTTTTTTTTGTTCTGTCTGTTTGTTTGTTAGTTTATGCCCGCATTTTAAGGACCTACTGATGATTTTTCAAGATATTCTTAATTTAAGATTACAGTGCCATCAGATGTTTGTAGACAAAAAAATTAGCATGCATAACCAGAGGTTTTGAAAAGATATCAATTGATGGAAATTCTTGTATAATTCAAAGAAAAATATACAAAAATTTCTGAACATATATTCTAGATGTTTTGTGAATCCAAACTTGTTTTGGAGGAAGTGTACAGCACTGTATGTAGACGTTATATAAAAAAAAAAACTTCGGGTATATTGTTGTTATTCTGTGCCGTCCTATGATGCTTTTCAATTTCACACCGAGGGACAAATGGGGTTTAAAAAATGACGTTTTCAATTTAAAAAAAGAAAGAAAAAACCTGAGACCAAAAAAAAAAAACAAAAAAAACCAAAAAAAAAAAAAAACCAACAAACAGGTTCCCTGGACTCCTCTTACATTTTTTGCAGTAACCCATTCATATTTTGGAATATGATTGGGAGTGTTCCGTGCACTAAGGTTTGGGATTTCGATTTTCACTCTGGGGGCAATCGGGGGTAAAAAAGGACATTTTTCTACAAAAACCTTTGTTCCCTGAACTCCTCTTACATTTTTTTGCAGTAGCCAAATTACCTTTTTATGATTGGTGGTGTTCTGTAGATGTGTAATTTGAATTTCACGGGGGGGGGGGGGGGGTCATAATTTTTTTTTTTTTTTTTTTTTTTTTTTTTTTTTTTTTCAAAAACCTGGTTCCCTGAATTCCTCTTACATTTATCCGAGTAGCCCATTCATATTTTTGGAATATTTTTAGGAGTGTCCTATAGATGTGCAATAAGTTTTCGAAATTTTTATTTTCTCCCTGGGGGTGATTGGGAATCAAAATTGACGTTTCTCTACAAAAACCTGATTATACCTAAACTCCTTTAACATGTTTTGCAGTAGCCAAATAATCTTTTGGAATATGATTGATTGTGTCCTGAAGATGTGCAGTAAGGTTTCGGAATTTTTATTTTCAATGTAGGGCCAAGTGGGGGTAAAAAAAGAAAAGGTTTTTTAAAAACAGAAATCTGGTTCCCTGAACTCCTCTAACATTTTCACATAGTTTCGAATATGATTGGGATTGACCCGTAAATGTGCAATAAGGATTCAGAATTTCAGTTTTCACCCTGGGGGACAATTAGGGGTCAAAATTCGACATTTTTCTTCAAAAATCCTGGTTCGCTAAATGAACTCTTCTTACGTTTTTTGCAGTAGCCAAATCATCTTTTGGAATGATTGGAGGTGTTTTGTAGAAGTGCAATAAGGTTTTGTTTTCACCGTGGCTAATCTAAATGAGGGTCAAATAAGATTCCTTTCTATATATATGTTTTAAAAAAGTACCCCGAGCCCCTCGTGCACTTTTTGCAGTAGCTATATTTTAGAATATGATTGGTAGTGTCTTGAGATGTGCAATACCATTTCGGAATTTCGATTTTGACCCGGGGGGGGGGGGGTAAAAAAAGAAGAAGACATTTTCCACAAAATTTCTGTTTCCTGAACCCCTCTCACAATTTTGCAATAGCCCATTCATGTTTTGGAATATAATTGGGATTGTCATGTAGATGTGCAGTAAGGTTTTGGAATTTCGGGGGGGGGGGGGGGCGTAAAAAAAAAAAACGATTTTTCTACAAAATCCTGGTTCCCTGAACTTCTCTTTCAAGACATTTTTTTTGGCAGTAGCCAAATCGTTTTTGGAATAAGTATTACTGACAAGTGGGAAGTGGGGTTGGAATCTGGATAGGGCCATGTAGTTCACTATCGCATCAACGTGGCCTCTCCGGACTCCATAGAATTATTCTAAACTTTAATCGGCGGAAACCAATGCAGTTTTTCAACTGACTTTGACTTTGAACCCATAAAAGTGTGAGTATGGAATCACCTAAAAAACAATTTTTTTCGAAATTGTTTAAGGATATTCGTTCCTCAGCTAGGAACGACAACTCTTAAAAGTATTATTTATTTTATAAAGCCTCAAATTCAACTTGAAGTGCAATCTTTTTATGCAAAATTTTCTTAAACAATAAAATGCTTTCTTTGGATGTTAGTATGGGAATTAATATTGCAGCTGTTGCAGAAAAAATGCATATAACCCGCGTAAGCGGGTTAAGTATTTTTTTCTGCAAAAGCTGCAATGTTAATTCCCGTACTTACAAAGAAAGATATTTTATTGTTTATATGTATATCTGTGCAAATATTCATTCAAAATAGGATTTAACAGATGAAATAGTAGTGTATTATTGATATGCACTTCATTGTACGTTTCATTGATTGAACAGCCACTGCTCCGGAAATCTGTAGAGGTGATATGCTTAGTGGTGTTCACGTACTAATAAACGGCAATAGTTTTCTTAAGAAATAAAAGAGCTAATATTCAGTGGATGTAAATATATTTCAATGAATAAAGCTGACAAGGTCATTGTATCGACTATAGAAGTTACGAAATGATAATTTTAAACGAGGTTGATATTTCTGTTTCATCAACTTGTTTGTCAATAACTTACCTCTTCTTAGAAATGTTCATACGTAGAGCATACTCTAACTCGAACCAACTGAGAGATATACACCCCACATGCAGGTGATAAGGGTATATTGCTGCATAAGAAAGGGAAGTTGAAGATAAAAAAAAGTCATCACGTTTATCATAAAGCTTTGTTGTTAGATTGCCATTAACGTCTTTTTCTAGTAAAATATCCAAATATGAAACAGATGTGTCAGACTCTGTGGTATCTTATATTTCAAGCTCACAGGGATATATCGTGTCGACATGTGAATTGAAATAACTATTGTTATGTAGTAGGAAAGGGGAAAATGCATGAAGAAAACATATGGCTGGACCGGGAATCGAACCCGGGACCCCTGTACTACTAGTCAGGTGCTCTAACCACTGAGCTATCCAGTCCGATGTCCACGGTCCGTCCGAAGTTCCACATTCCCCCTCCCTCCTTAAACAGTCTTCGACCTCGAAGACACAATTAAGTTCTAGGGCCCTGCCAGGAATTACTAATTTACACATAACGTAACCTGAACATGCCCCCCCCCCCCCCCACTGGCCACAAATGTAGAAGAAAAGGAGAAAATGCATGAAGAAAACATATGACTGGACCGGGAATCGAACCCGGGACCCCTGTATTACTAGTTAGTGCTCTACCCACTGAGCTATCCAGGCCGATGTCCACGGTCCGTAAAGCCTGAACTTCCACATATTCTTCTCTCCTTACACAGTCTTCGACCTTGAAGACACAAGTTTTAGAGCCCTGCCAGGAATTACTAATTTACACCTACACTGTGACCTGAACAAGACCCCCACACTGACCACCAAATGTAGTAGGAAAGGAGAAAATGCATGAAGAAAACATATTCCGGGAATCGAACCCGGGACCCCTGAATTATTAGTCAGGTGTTCTTACCACTGAGCTATCCAGGCCGATGTCCACGGTCCGTAAAGCCCAAACTTCCACAGTTAATTGATAATACGCCGTCGATAAATCTAAATGTCGAGTTGAAGGCCATAGCAAGAGATTTCTTTTTAACATGTATAAGATTTTGAATAAATTCTGCTTCATATGAATGCAAAAATAGGCCTGCTAACAACGGGGTGCAATTGGTACCCATGGAAATTCCAACAGATTGTTGGAAGACCTGGTCTCCAAAAGTACAAAAATAAGCACAGTTTTTAGAGAAATCGAATTTTCTTGAATCGAGCCTTAGATACCAATTTTATTAGCATGATATGAAATTTGAAGTGGTCTGTGATATCTTGCAATGATAGGACAAGCTTTTTAGACTATGTATTATATAATAATTGAAGTAAATAAAGGGACTAAAATACTGAATAAGTGTAAAAACATAAATTTTCTCAGAATGTCTGGATACCTAGCTATAGTTTTTTTTGTCCTAAAATATATTTGTTAGGGGAAGATGCATAGGTTTTGCTTTTAATTCTTCACGTTTCCTGAAAAAATGTATTTCAGATTTGCTAATTTTCCCTATATAATATGATTAATTATTATAATAATGATTAACTTTGAAGAAACACCATGGGTAAATACACATAAACTTGTGACTTCAGAGACATTTTTATGAATATTTTAAATTACATGTACTTATATTTTCAATTACTTAACAGCTTAACTGCTGATTTTATGAACTCCATGCAAAGGTGGCCCATATTCAGACAGACCCTAGGCTTGAAATGAAATAGTTACAGTCCTCTTTTTGGAAGGTTAACATCATGGTTTATATTGAATATTTAGCTGTAAAAGGGAAGTACGTGTCTTAGGCATTAAGACAGAATACTTCATGTGCGACTTCTGCTTTCGGTCGTTACTCGCACAGATTTTACCGTGTGCCATTTCCATTTGTAAACAAATCTGGGACAGTCGGGCATCGGGAAGACTAGATTTACCGCTTGCCTTCCATTTGTAAACAACGGCTCGGGTTCGAAGAATTCAAGAAAGCGTTCTAGGTTAAGCGGCCCTCGTTTAACTGTTTAAATTAGACAAACTGTAGAAAATGAGCAAGCGAAAGAATGCAACAAGTGATAATCCCAACAAAGATTTTTGTGACTTTTTAATGGGTAAGGTATTTACCATATTTACACTGCACACAACGTTAGGCCTATTATCCCCCCCCCCCCCCGTGAGTGAAGAGTAAACCTTTAAAAATTGATGTTGAATAAAATATGGGGAAAAAATGTTGATGCAGTAAGATCAAGTCCGTAGAGGTTTTTCTCGATATACAGTCTGATAATGTGGTGTTAATGGTACCCATAGCTTCCTGAATGTTGCTGGGTTCAGGGACCTGTACATATAGGTCCCAGCTGGGTTCCACTATTCTACAGAAGTGGATTCTGGATAGGCAGTTCCACATCCACGTGTAAATAGGCTATGACTGTCCACTTCTCTTGTAGAATAGGGTTCCACAGTTCTTTTCTGATAAACTAGTGAATGAAAACTTCAACAGAATACTTTTTTGTTTTTTAGCATGTTTAGAGCCTAGTGGAATGCTGTTATCATGTTTATTTGCTGGAATGTTTCATTTATAAACTTTCAAAAAAAATCCATCATAGATATTTAATACATACTTGTAACTACATTTTTAGAATTGGCAAATTATGAGAAAAATGTCAACAGACAAATGCACAAATATAACGCTTACAGAAAGGCGGTAGGTGTCCTCGCTAAACACCCAACACGCATCAAAAGTGGAGCCGAGGCTAAAAAGCTGGTAAGTTTGTCTTTTGTTTGTTAAATTCACACATTTTTATACATACAGTGTTGTGTGCTGGTTTAGGTCACATATAAACTGAAGTCTTATTTTTTAGAATATTGCTATAATAGTCATTATACATGTATTACTATACATGTACCAGTATGTGCTATATGTAATATTAGAATTGTCAACAGTCATAGACCATGTGTGCTTACTAGGTTAATGTATTAAGCTTACATGTTTGATCTTTCACAATATTCATGAAAGAACCTCTATTTTTTTTTTCTCAAAAGGATGGAATTGGTGAAAAGATTGCAAAGAAAATAGAAGAGTTTATAGATACTGGCTCTTTAGTGAAATTAGAAAAGGCAAGTTCAGTGGTTCAAAACATCTTTAAAATACTAATATATCAATCTTCTAACTTGAATTATTTTTGTTAAAATTTTGCTTTACAAGATTTATACCCCAGCAAACGAAGCTTGTGGGATAAATAGGAATCACCTTGTCCCTCTGTCCGTGCAATCTTGCCTGGGCTATAATTTTGAATGCTTATGACCTGAAGGTATGCCATGACCTTGACTCAAGGTCATTTGATCAAAGGTCTAGGTCACCTATAGAAAAATGTTTAATTCCTGTACTGACCATACTGTAAAAATATTATGTTTAGATTATACAGTATTTGGCAGAAATTGCTTTTCCAACAAGTTAGCTAAGACTTGATTTGATGCTTTCTGAATGTTCTAAATATAAAAGTACCTGCATAAGCTATTTAGCGATGTACTTGATTTAACGGTAGCTGCTTTCAGCCAAAGGGGCTAAATGTATTATATTGCTAAATGTAATACATGTACAGTATCTTTTAATGGAGACATTAAAGGCTCATACTTATTACAAATATTGCATATTATCTGATAGTATGTATTGACTATTACCCAAGGTCATTCCAGCAAGTTCAAGGTCACTGGCTAAAAAAGTGTTGTAGTTGCGTCCTGTCTCTAACTCTCAAATGGAGGCTAATTGGAATTTGATACTTGACACAAAGATTACTTATGACTTAAGGTCAAGATCTAGTAAATGAAAGGTGCCTTCAGATTTCTCAAATTTGAGAAACAAGTTCTTTCAATGATCCTTTACAAATATAGCTTGGCGAAATTAGGTGTATCGGGGCATAATTTTTAGGTAAACTCAACGAAAAAAGATACTTTAAACTGTTATTTTCAATGAAAAAATGAAGGAAATCAGGTATAAATATGGGAGTTTTTTCCTTCTCAGAAAAAGAAAATGTATCAATATTGCCTACAGTCTCTCAGAAAACAGTTTTTCATATCTTCTTGACCTCTTCTTTAAAATGATATTAATTTGAATATAGGTATCGGGGTTTAATTTTAACATGATTTCAAATTGAATTCCATGAAAATGTTTCATTTTCTACATAATTCTATAATAGCTGTAAAGTACGGGAAAAATTAAGTTTAAATCAATTATGACGTCATAATGGATCTAGCACCAAAAAGACAGTCTAAACTCATTTACTAGATCTTGACCTTAAGGGTGCATCATGATACAAGACAAGGTCATTCAGCATATTCAAGGTAAAAGTATTTAATTTGTTTCTGGTCAGGAACCAGCTGTCAGAAAATTTCTAATGGATAAATATTGAAAGTTTGTGCTTAAACGAAAGATTACTTATGTCTTAAAAATGTGACATGACTTTGACCTAACGCATTCTGGCAAGTTGAAGGTCACTCTCAGAAAAAAGGATAGAATTTTTGTTGGATGTTGAAACTTTAAACAAAGAATATTTGTGAGCTAAAAGTATGCCATAACCTTGACCCAAGGTCATTGTAGCAATTTCAAGGTCACCGACAGAAAAGTGTAAAATTCATGTCAAATCCTTAACTTTCTAATGGAGAAACACTTGATGTCAATATTTTAATTCAAAGATTACTTATGAACAGAGGATTTGTCTTTTTTTTAAACCAAGGTCATGTCGGCAAGTTCAAGGTCACAATTACAAAATTGCAAATGGGCACTTTAAAAAAATTGCAGTGGAGGATATTGTTTTATGAGCTCGCTCACAGTACCTCAGGGCTCGACATTAACTTTTTTTACTACTTGTCCATTCGGACAAGTGACCAAGACAATTACTTGTCCAAACTTCAAATTCACTTGTCCGAAAAATTTTCAATAAAGATCTAATACTGTTAACTGAAAAACTAAAAATAAAGTCCATTTCATGTGCATGATGTTATTTATAAATACAACAAATAATAACACAAAATTTTATCTATACTTTCTGTCCTGGCAACATAAAACAGAATCCAAACTTCGTCAGTTCCATGCCTTTGCAGTAGTATGCAATTAGTAAACTTCGATCCCGATCGAGTGTACTCAATTACATAGCAATCTATATCGGGATCGAAGTTCGGTTTTTATGTACTGTTTCCGTCTTACAGTACCTGTAAACTTTCAACAGTCGTTCTTTTAAATATTTAGAGACTTATTTACATAAAAATGCACTTGTCCAATCGGACAAGTGCCCAGCAATATTCACTTGTCCGTATTTTTTTTTCACTGGTACCGGACAAGCGGACAAGCGTTAATGTCGAGCCCTGTACCTCTAGTATAAGATTGGACCTGTGTAGATTAAAGAGCAAGTTGTATTCACTGTAAATTTTAACATTGTAAACTTTAACCAGTTTTATTGTTTCTTTCTTTCTTTTTTTTTTGACAGATAAGGGCAGATGACACAAATGTAGCTATAAATGAACTAACCAAAGTCACAGGAATAGGGTAAAATCTATATTTATCCTGTAGTTTGTTGACCTATGATCTATTAATAAATAAGTTTTTTTATTGGCTAAGGTATTCTGAGTTGAAAGCCATTTGTCTTTGTCTGTAAACTTCTCATATTGTAAAGCTTCTTCTCAAATACCATTGGGCCAATTTTAAATAAACATATGTAAGAACATCCTTCGATAAAGAGAATTCAATCTTCTTTAAAGGATCATGCTGGGTGTTTCCAAGGGGAGATAATACAGTAAAACATGCCTATGGTAAAATGCCAGGGACGAGCTATTTTAATTCATTATCAATTTTTTAGCTCACCTCGACAAAGTCGAGATGAGCTTATGCTATACCCCTGGTGTCCATTAGCGTCGGCGTCCCGGTTAAAGTTTTTGGAGCAGGTCCATTCCCAAGTAACTATAAGCCCTACCTTGACCAAACTTGCATGGATGATGCATCTAGGGATGGGCACTACCACACTTGCTTTGGATGCTGGATATGACCTACATTTTCCAGATGAGTGACCAGGTTAAAGTTTTTGGAGCAGGTCCATACCCAAGTAACTATTGGCCCTACCTGGACCAAACTTGCATGGATTATGCATCTAGGGATGGACACTACCACACTTGCTTCGGATGCTGGATTCGACCTAGATTTTCCACATGAGTGAATTTTAGCCATATTTTAACCAAATTAGCATGGATGATGTAGCTAGGCATAATCACTTCCAGACTTGCTTTGGATTCTGAATCTGACCTACATTTTCCAGATGAGTGACCAGGATAATTTTTTTGGAGTAGCTATATAACATTATGGCCTGTTATGATTAAACTTGCATAGATGGTGCATCTAAGGATGGAAACTTCCAGACTTACTTTGGATGTTGGAACTGACCAAAATTTTCTTGATTAGTAAACAGGATAATCTTTTTTTGAACAGGTCTATTTCCGAGTAACTATAAGTCGTACTTAAACCAAACTTGCATGGACACTGATCTTGGGATGTACACTAAATAAAAAAAAATATAATGTGAAATTTGCCTTACTTAAAGATAACATTCGTCGAGGTGAGCTTTGTAATCTTTGATTACCTATGTTTTTATCATCATTTGTTATTGTCTGTCTATCAACCATAAAATTAAATCCCCTCTAACAGTACATTTTTTCCCACAAATCATGAAAATTTGACCCCAACAAAATAGGATTTTGTGATGTATAATGTTCTCAAGAACTATTTGGCCACAGACAATAAAACAAGTCAAAATTGCAAGTTTTATTTCCCCCCTAATTGAAGGTAGAGAGTATTTTAAGAAAAATAATCTTTCTGTCAAAATCTGCATGCATTGTCGTGTAGTATGGATTCAGTTTTATTCAATTCTTGGCCCTTGGGGCTAGGGTGCAGCCACTATAATGGATAAAAGTTTGAAATAGGAATGCATACTTAGAAAATTCAAAGTGCAGTATGGGACTTGTTGTTTGTTTTAATGTTTTACAGACCTGCAGCAGCTCAAAAGTTGGTCCAGGAAGGAATTACAACAATAGAGGGTCAGTGAATAGTTATACAGGACAAGTGTTTTATGAAAATGGTTCTGATTTTCACCATCAGTTTTACCTGTAATTAAGCAAATTAAGATTATTTAAGATTTTAAGCTGATTATCTGCTGTGAATTTCAGAGTTGAGAAAACATCCAGAAAAATTGAATCATCACCAGCAAATTGGGTTGAAGTAAGTTTCACGTTAACTTAAAAACTCTAACTACTGTCCAGTGGTAGCCTAATTCTTGCCATATACAGTGTACTGTAAAATACATGTAAAAAATTTCATGCATTGTAAAATTGTTAAGACAAATTTTACTGTTTCATGATGGGGATGACCTTCACATTATGTAACACATATACTAAATTTACAGACATTTTGAAGACTTTGAGAAGAGAATTCCCCGAACTGAGGTGGAGCAGATACAGGTAAGCACCATATTAAACCTGCCAACATTGTAATGGGGATTTATTATAAATGTTCAATGATCCCCCCCCTTCCCCCAGTATCTATAGGGAAATATTTGATGTCCATACATGCATAAACATTTACATGTATATGTATCTGATATTAATTGGTAGGTTAAAATTTTGATTTTTTTTATTGGAACTTATTTCTTTATACATGTATAAGCCAATTCTTTTAAGTGCTTATATAACATACTTTCACAATTGTACATGTAGTACATGTGCATATATCACCGTAGTAATGTTTAAGTATAAACAAGCGCTTTGTAATTTTTATTCAGTTACTCATTAAAATTTATTTTATATTTGAGGTAAATCAATATGTTATGACATTTGAATTTTGTTGTCAATTGTACTGATCTTTCATTACATGTACATCTCATCTTGAACAGGACACTGCCTTTAATGAGATCAGGAAATTAGATGATAAATTTGAAGCCAGAGTTTGTGGCAGCTTCAGAAGAGGTTGGTAAATATGCACTGTTTCTGGTAAATGTAGTTAATAGAGACAGGTTTGCTATATGAATAATTATAAACAGTAATAATGCTGCTTTACTACAGGTGCTGAGTCCAGTGGGGACATAGATATTCTACTAACACACCCAGACTACACATCTAAAACCAAGGGAAAGGTGAGACAAAGAGGATACTCAATAACTTATACTCACAGCTATATTACTGCTGCAGTTTATATTCTCTTTGCAAAAAGATCCACCCCTGGGAACAGATTCTTTATATTAATATACAATGTATTGGAAGTATATTTTATTCAGGAATTTCATGGCAATAAAAAGATAACTGCAGAATAATGAGTTCTATTCTTATTTTCAGCCAGATTTGCTTCATCAGGTTGTGAAGAGACTGGAAAAAATTGGACTAATCACTGACACCTTGTCTCATGGTGACTTCAAGTATATGGTATGTGTAACTGACTCACTGTATATTTTTGCTAAGTATATATTGTTATTATTGTATATTTTAGAGGTCTCTTGTAATCATGAAGTCATGTTCTAAATAATGTCAGAGACTGGTTACTAATCACCAGTTTTAATGATCAGCACTTTCATATTCATGGTAGAATGTTCCCTAATTTTCATATAGAATGTTCACTGATTTCCAGTCACAGTTTCCTAAACAGGACTCCAAACCCATTATTAAAGGATAGGAGAGTCATTTGATTTAAATAAAGAAAAGTCTCATATGTTGTATCTCAGTCTAAATTTTACAGGGAGTTTGTTGAGTGTTAGATTCTGGTTCTAAATTTTACAGGATTTTGTTGAGATTAGATTCTGGTTCTAAATTTTACAGGAATCTAAATTTTACAGGAGTTTGTCGAGTGCTAGATTCTGATTTAAAATTTTAAAGGAGTTTGTCAGATGTTGGATTCTGGTTATAAAGTTTATGGGAATTTGTCGAATGTTAGATTCTGCTTTTTTTACAGGGAGTTTGTCGAGTGTTAAATTCTGGTTCTAAATTTGACAGGGAGTTTGCCGAGTGTTAGATTCTGGTTCTAAATTTGACAGGGAGTTTGCCAAGTGTTAGATTCTGGTTCTAAATTTTACAGGGAGTTTGTCGAGTGTTAGATTCTGATTCTAAATTTTACAGGGAGTTTGCCAAGTGTTAGATTCTGGTTCTAAATTTTACAGGGAGTTTGCCGAGTGTTAGATTCTGATTCTAAATTTTACAGGGAGTTTGCCGAGTGTTAGATTCTGGTTCCAGTCCTAGTTCTTCCAAACAGAAGCCATTCAGGAGAATTGATATCAGGTAATACCATACTGTAGTGACAAGTCAAAGTCAGCTAACTTTCGTAGAAAATATTATTCTGGAAAAAAAAACATTATTGTAAACACTACATTTTGCATTGAATTAGCTTAATTTAAACAACAACAACAAATAAATAATATTAATAAAATACAGAACAATTTATGAAATGTATAAAATGACATTTTTTCAATATAGTATGTAATTTTAGTAATTAAAGCATTTTTGGAATGCTACACATGTAGGAGTTCAGTCCCCTGAGGGCATTTAATCTATAATTTGTATAGGTTGATTCCCCATGACCAGTACTACTGCGCATTGCTGTACTTCACTGGAAGTGACATCTTCAATAAAAATATGAGGGCTCATGCCTTGGAAGTGGGATTCACATTAAACGAGTACACCTTAAGACCTCTTGGCAGCACAGGTAAGGCTGCAGGCCAAGGTGCAGCAGCTGTACACCTCTTCACAATTATTTCTTTTGGCAGTTTTGTCATTCAAACATTTACAGGTATTCTGCTATTTCCTTTTGCAAATTGTTTGTTTCAAGTTGTCTTTGTTTTCAAAAAAGGAAAAAAGTAAACAAGTACTGGTAATAATATGCTCCTCTGCAGCATCCAATTTTTTCTATGTTCTACCCTGGGTATGCTGTCTGTGAGGGAAAGTTGGTTTACAGAGTTTTTGTTTTATCTGTAGACCAGATTAAACATTTTCAAAAGGATCAATACTGAAATTTTTACCTTAAATTAATATAATCAATTGCTTTGTTCCAGGATTTGGGGGGGGGGGGGGGGATGTTGTTGTTGTTAAACTTTTTAACATTTTATGATATTTTAACTTTTTAAGACATATAAGAAACAGATATGAATTAAATATAATCTCTCATATATGATTGTATGAAAGTCATTATTTATGCCTGTTTTACAAACCAAACTTTTATAAAACTTTAAAAAATAAAATTGATGAACAGTTGGCATTCAGAGTAAAATCTGTGCCCAGGTGATGGGCACTTCATGTGTCCAGAAAAATATTTAAAAATTGATAGGCACTTCCAATTTATTTCTATGACATGTGTTTCCAAACTCAAAATATAACCATTTTGTTTGCTAAATGAAAAGTACTGAGTCTGTGTCAGTTTGCCTGGATACAATAACTTCAGTCAAGTGTGATTTTGTAGGGACACCAGGAGAACCCTTGCCAGTAACCTCAGAGGAGGACATTTTTGACTACCTAGGAATGGAGTACAAGAACCCCTCACAGAGGATTTCCTAGTCCATTTAATCAGTCATCATATCAACCACTGCATCATTGAAGCCAATTTTTCAATTAAATTACTGCCTTGTAAAACAGTTTTACCTTGGTTAATGAATTTGTCTATTCAGGTTTTAAAATGTTGTGTGTTGTAGAAGAGTTATGAATTTCTTTATTTGTTCATCTGTAATCATTAGTGTATTTGTTGAATTGTAAGTTCATGTATTATAAGTTTCTTTTATATATATTAGTCACTGCTTGTTTAAATTGGATGTCATGAGCGTTGTATTTTTCCATTGTTTGTTTGTAATATCTTCTACCTTGTTTGATGTGTCTGAGACAAGAATTCCTCCTGAATTCTGATTAATTTACGTCCATAGTTTAATCTGGCAGCTATGAAATTATTCATTATTTATTTTATTGCATAACAGTATCATCCCATTTAAGATTTATTGTATGTACATCTGGTGCAATTTTCGAATTTGAAAGTTAAACCTCAGTAATACAATTCATTTTATTGAAAGTTTAAGGGCCATCATACTATGTCAAGTTTTAGAAGGAAATCGTAGTATCCCTTCACCAACAGATTACTTTGATTAGTTAACTGTCATAGTGCATCAGTGTTAGTTACCCCAAGACTTTAATTGGTATTTACCCCGCTGTATTTTCAATCGTTTTATCTTAAAAATTGAAATATTGGCTTTATTATAAAATGTCCCAGCTTCCATATCGCAACTACCATCATGTGCTCTTCTTTTGTAAATTAAATCTGCCAAGTAAATTTGATACATACATTGTAATAATTTTTAATGTAGAAATAAAGAGTTCTATAATAAGCAACAAACTACCTGATGTCTCATTTATTAATGAATTATAATTATTTGTTTACAAGAAATATGCCTTCTTTTTTTGAAATACAAGTACAAGTATTGACATACCAAGTGGACATAACTCTTGTTAGGAGAATTATAGTCTTACTTGATCATGTTATCTTGAAGAAGACAGAGTCAATACATGTACACAGTAAATAAGATTCCTGATCCTGGAATTTTTCTGTCCTAAATGGATTTTAAATCGGTTGCATTTATCATTTGAACAAAAGTTACATTGTATTTTGATTGAAATTTAAATGCAGATGGGAAAAAAGAGGGATAACTGCACTGTTATTGTAACCTCCAAATTTAGGTGTGGAAAAAGGTCAAGCACACAGAGTTTATCAGTACCAAGCTTCATTGAAGGGATTTCTCACATGGATAGTATGGTTCTCTCTGAGACTGCAAAGAAAGTACATGTTTTCAGTGTAACGAAGTAGGATGGGCAGACATGTATTATCAAGTTTTCTTTAAGGTACATGTACTGAATTTGGGTTTCCTTTTGGCAAGAAATGTCACTAGTAATTGGGGTTCACCTGTGCTCTAGATAAAATAAGATTAAAATGACAATTTTCAGGAAAAAATTGTACTTGAACAGAATCTAAGTACATGTATATAATCTTACGGAATAGCATATAGAAATCAACATAGAAAGGAGGACTTTGCAGTGTAGAAACATTTGTTTATGTTTTCATGAAGCCTGGTTCAAACAGAAAATTCCTTTGTAGCTATGTTAATGTGGCTAAATTTATCCTGATTTCTTATTTTCTATGGTGATGATGGTTGTTAGCTGGTTGTTCTGTATTCTTTCTTTTAGTGCATCATTTGAATCTGTGAACTTATTCCAACAAGGGATTGCAAAGCGGAGCCATCCCATGCAAAAGAGCACATTTATCCTGATATAAATTAAATGTATTGCATGTACTTACATAACTTCCATTACACATTTCACCCACATAAGCGCATTACTATTTCCCCTCCAACTTCGTTGCAAGAGAAATCAAGCTCTTTAACCAATTTTAGATCATATAGCATCTATAATAGCATTAAGGTAGTCCGATCCTCAGCTGATGAAAATCAACAGCTAAGTAATATTGAAAATGCTCACAAAAATGTCTCTGCACAAATAGTCCAGTCAGTTTATCATGAAACATCAAAACTAATTGCAACACAATTTTTCTTGTTATAAATACTAGTAAACTCTAGAATGCACAAAAATGTAAATGTATAAAAAAAGCAAACAAAATTACTACAGAAAGAGGGCATAACTTTTGTCAATTTAGTAAATTTTGGGGCATTTTTTTAAACTGGATGAAAGAAGTGCATTAAACTGTGTACTATGACATTTATATGTGCCGTAAACCCTTTTAGATCTAGGGAAGTAAGTTAAGGCTTACTTCAGAGTGTATGTTGCATTTCCTCACCTCATACCAGTAATAATAAAATTTTAGGGTAGAGGTTATCAAAATGCAAGTTGGATTTTGTCTCTAAATCTTAATGGATGTGTTTTTGATTTTATTTAGCATTTGTATTAAATGAAATGATCCATGCATACTAAATCTTAATCTAAGGGAAATTTATTTATTTTTAAAGTCTGTATTCATCATTAAGAATGCTTTTTTTCCAAATTAACAAAAAGTATGAAGTTAAATTCAAAATATTTCAAATTTATATTATGTACTTGAAATAATGATTTAATTATCAAATCAATTGAACTGTATCAAAAAAGTTTAAAACAGATTATGTTTCAAGAAAAAACAAGGAATTTTATTTTACTTCAGCAAAAACATTGGATGAATTTACATACCGGTAGTTATGCCCCTTTTCTAAAGTGATTCCTATAGCTAATTATTATGCTTTTTGAACATAAGAACTTTTTTTTTTTTTAATACAAAATATTTTGTACAAGTTTAACTTATGACAAAATAATTTGTGTTGCAATTGGACCCAAATTTTCGCTAAACTGACGGGACTAAAAGTAATCTGTATTTATACATGGTATTTCACCAAATTTCATCATCAGAGTTAATCATTATACAGAGAAACTTATCAATCTCAAATACATTTTCAAGAAACACAAATAAAAGCACCAGCTATGCATTTTCTAATTGAAAATTGATCAACAAATATAAAATGTATTTTAGGATTAAAAACTAATGGCAGGTATCCAAGGCATTTGGAGAAATTGCTCATTTTTAAATATATATTCAAGTTTTTCTATTTACTTCAGTTATTAAACAATAAATAGTGTATAAAGCTTGTGCTATCATTGCAAGACATCACTTCCTATACCATATCATGCTTAATAAGTAATTTTATCTGATGCCAGATTAAAGGAAGTTTGATTTATCTAAAAATGCATTTTTCTTTCAACATTAATGGGGTACAAATGACACCTTTTTTCAAGACTGTTTCTAAGACTTCAAAGACCCTTGAATCATACTGAGTTGCATGAAATAAATTGTTTAAAAAAAAAATTCAATTTCAAACTTCATTCAAAGAAATTTTAATTAAATACTAATTTAAAGAGTAATCGTTCTTGGCTGTGGAGCGCATATCCTTAAGAACTGTTTGTATCGAACAGAAAGAGAATTCAAAAACTTTTTAAAATCATTTAATAACGACAAATCAATAATGACTTTTGTTTACAAAGAAAACTCCTGCATAATCCACTGTGAAAGCTTTCTGAAATCTGCTGCCCTATTTCCCTTGTTGTTTTTTATTCATAGACAGTATCACTCAGTGTGGAATGTGGCCCAGATCTTGACAATTCAGCATGCCTGACAAGAGGTACAGACAAAAATCTTAACAAAATCTGCACCAAAAATGAGAGCACTAAGTCACAAAATCCTGTAACAAAACTATGTCAGAGTTCATAAAACTTAGTTCAACAAAATCTTAAAATCCTGAGCAAATCAGGATGTTAAAAAAAAATTGAGATCATACAAACAGTGAATCACTGTCCATGTATGTCTGTTATCTTAACAAACATAAAATGGTCACTTGCTGATTAAAAAATTCAATGCAATATTCCATGCATTTTTTAGCACACAGAAATATCTGTAATCTCCCATCATATGCTTCTAGATTTTTAGTTTTCATTTAAATTTCAAGTATTTCTTTTCTCAGTCTAATTTTTTCGTCCACCATACTGTTACCAATTAATGATGGTTCACAAATGGCACTAAAGTTGTGAAGATGTCCAAAATACTTGAATTTCTAGGACGGATGATCTGCGCGAAGCTTGAGAATCTACAAAACTGTCAATCATTTCCACATGACCGAGTAATTTACAATACCTTACTGTTTCAACCTTAACAAAACAAATTTATTTTTAGATCAAAATACATCAATACAAATACTGTACAAACTTTTGCAAAATTAACATATCAAACATGTTCTTACAGGATCTGCATAACGAAATGAAAATACCTGCTGACTTTAATAATGCACAAAATCAGTCTGCTTTTAGTTACATAATCTCTTTGGCTCTCTGACTTAAACTTTCTCTTCCCTCAATCAGTCTTGTTCCGAAACATTACTTAATAATAGCACCCGAAAAATGATACTGACATGCAACGTATACATATATTAATTACAGTATGGTACACCTGGATTTTCTGTCTTGTGAAAATGTACAACTATTTCAGAAATATGAAGGAGGTACTGATTTGAAAATCACACTAAATATAAACATGTCAAATACGAAATATGACTAAGTCATAACGGAGTTATCTACACATAAACGTCTTCTGGAAAATAAAAGTAGAGTCCTATAGATAGATAACTGAAAGGCATTATGGGTAGTGTGTCACTAGATGTCCATCTCAAACTGTGGCTGATCCTCATGGCCCTCTACAATGAGAACATTTCATAAACTTGACATTTTCTTCAAAATTTAATTTGCAAAGAACTTTATTCAGTTTATTTTTTAAAAGGGGCTGTTCTAAAATTGTAAACTTAAGATTTTATTTCACATAAAAATATGTTATTTGGCAAGTAAAATGACACTGAACTTGACCTTTTCCTTGAATATAAAATGTTAAGGATTTTCCCTACGCACAGCTTTGTGCTTTTCAAGATTTTTTTTAAAATAACGTTTATAGCACAGTAAGGCCATTCAAAGTTTTTTCTCCCATCTTTCAAAAACCTACCTACCTATTAAAAAAACACTCAAACCAAAAAATAAAACAAAGAATTTATAATTATAAAAATGAGATCAATCAAAGGCTTTGATTTCATTAATCTATTTTTCTCAGAGAAAGATCTATTCTTAAGCAAAATCAGGATATTAAATGCTTAAAGTTTATCTAACATGACATATTGACATATTGTAAACAAATTTTTAGAGAAATTGACATAATTAAAAAAAATTTGACCAGAATAATCAGTTTTTGGACTCCTGATTTTGTTTGTTTTTTTTCTTATATTTGATGTCAAAAATCTAGGCGCATGTGGATGCTAAACATTGAAAAAACTTGGAATGGCCTAATCCCAATTAATTTTGCATGTTTTGAAAGAGGATTGAATCTGGCTGGATTATAATATCTTCCAAATAATAATAATACTTATGGTGTTACCTTTCTTCTTCTGGTTTTCGTCATGGACAACATCTGTCCCATTTTCCTTGGGGATGTTCTCAGAGGCTGGGGCAGTGACCCCAGGGATCTTGGCCATGTTGGGAGGGGGACTTTTTGTCAGCGGTGAGTTCCGACATTTAAGCAAAAATGATCTGTCATAGAAAATCTTTGTACCTACAATAAAATAATATTTTTTGAATTTTCTACTTCCTAATAAAAGAAAGAATTTTTTTTTTTAAACACAAAGATTAACAAAGTGGAATGTATATGTCACTGGTGTGTATTCAAATGGTTCCTTAAGGGGTCCCATTCTTATTAAAATAAATGTCAAACTATTTTGTTGATTGCATGCACCACATGAACTGAACTTATGCTAGGAATATTTATGAAGTAAATGCACAAATATCTTTGAATATCTACTTTTCATATGACAGTGATTGCATCATCCTTTTGTTTTTGTGTAACGAGTTGTGGCAAGTGTTGATAACAGGAAAGATTATGCTGACGCAAACGTTTACTGGGTCAATATGTCTGTCAGTTTCTAAATATAACTTTTCAGGATTAGCTAAAATATAGTAGGTCAATATATCTGTTCACCTAGAACTACATATATCTTATAATTGAGACAACTATCATCTGAGTTTCAAGTCTATTACCCTCTATGAATAAAGAATCCCAAGGGTCACATAATTCACAATATGGGTAGAAAACTAATTCCTCATTATAATGAACTTCAAAATGGTTTGTTGGCAATATGTCCAAGAAAAAAAGGAGAAGACTTTCAAGCATATTGACTTTCAATATATATATATATATATATATATATATATATATATATATATATATATATATATATATATATATATATATATAATATAATTATGTATATGTGAAGATTTGCAAAGATCTCATATATTTCACATACAGAATCACATAAGTTCTGCCCTGGGGCTTAAGCTCTCGACAGTGGACTAGAGGTGATCGATTCAAATCATAATTCATTACACAGTTTATAGCTCATTTTAATAATGTAAACAGTCACCAATATAATTTTTAATGATTTCATCATTTTGATTCTTTAATTTGCCCAATCCCTCTGGTCAGGATTGGGGTGGGGTTCAATTTTTTTTTTGTACTACGTTCCTTTCTCCTTCTGGATATGTAGATGCTAAATTAAAGTGCCAAAATTTGTCGAAATTGGTTTGACACTAGGGATGGGTATCAGCAAAAATTTCGTATCGTGATATATCACGATTTTTCCCTAAAAATATCATGATAAATCGTGATATTTTTACACACAATTTTTACTACAATTTCAAATGAATTTCCATAATATTTTTTTAAAAATATGCTATAAAAACATAACTTTACTTTTTAAATTTTCATTTATTCAATATAAAGCATGTTTTGATGCCGTTGTTTAACTGTTTTCAACATTTTTTATACTTCCTGTAATTGCAATTCAATAGTTTGAACAAATAAATGAATAATTTCCGGAATTTATAGTTATGTACCAAATACCGGTATTTTAGTCTCCGTATCACGATACGTATCACACAATAAAAAATCGCGATATACCGGTATACCGATAAAATCGCGCATCCCTATTTGACACTGCTAAAAATGCTCAAGAGTTTACAAAGGACAAAAACATGAAAGCAATAATCACCCAACTACCTGACATGACCTAAAAATTGATATTCTACAGTAATTACAGATTTTTTTAATGCTTAGTTATATTTTCCTAATTTTGGTCTGATGCAATAATCCTTGAAAACACTTGGGAATTCAGCAGATAAACTGATTGATTGATTGTAGCAGATGAACTGAAGCAGATAAACTGAAGCATAATGCATATAATTAAAAAATGAATGCAATCAAGTAAGATTGCGGTGGAATCAACGTAACTATTCACACCATATGATATGCTACTGAACTGAAACGCATTTCAGCAACAAAACATTGTGACGTCACATGCCTGCACAGCAAGAAGCACATGGTCGGGCGTGTGCTATCTAAACGGAAAAACAAATATTTCTCCCGATACCTGCTTTTACCTGATTATTTGTTCTGCTACTTAAATGACACGAAACGTTATGGTTTATACGCTATTAAACACCTCATTTTGCCGAGAAAAACAAAGTATCACGTGGTCATGGCTGTCAGCCATATTGAAAACAAGAATCATTTTGTTTACTTCGCAAAATGGCCAATTAATTACAAAAGTGCATGCATACTCATAACAAGAGGTGGAATAAATTGTACATATTTATGCAAAAACATATGAAAATAAATGTAAATAACTCTACCCCCAGGCGTTGTCGAGAAAATGGACCCTCCTGGTGTGGTGCTATAATCATGAGGTAGTTGAGATAAATCGTTCAAAACTGCTCTTTTTGGAATCTCCCGACCTGAAACAAGTTGTTGTGGCGAGCCCTGGGATGACATTGTTTATTGCAATAATTATTTCTTAGATTAGCTCCTTGCCAGCTGTTGACAGTCTCTTTCTTTCAGCATACACTCTTTCGACTTTCCCTGTTTACGTTCCAACCACAACAGTGTCAACACTGTCACATGGTCTGAATGACGTCATCTGAACTTCCTATTCAACTTGGCTGCGGTTAGGGGTTATATCAAAATACAAGAAATGTGTGGCACTGGTGTCATTTATATGAGGATTCAGCATTGTATATACAATTTTAGTTTTGTTGATTATATTAAGTGTCTTCTGAATCAAATTTGACACAAAAATTATTAATATTAATAAAGAGATAATAGTTATTAACCACGTAACCCCCCACCCCCCCACCATATAAGACAGCCAGCTGCTTTCTGCCAGCTGCTTACTGTTCCTGCAAACTGTTCACTGCCACTGCTTAGAGATATAATTATCAACCTAATTTTTTTCATAAAAATTGTTGCTTCATAAGGTCTGACGACACATTCCTCAAATATCTGTTTTGCTTCTCTTTGTAAAATATAAGAAATATTCATAATATATTAACATTATCTTGTGATTTCTAAACTTTTTTCTAACTTGTCTTAGAAAATAAATATAACAAAAATTGGAATATTGACAATTCAAGTGATTTCAATTAAGGAATGTTTTTAATAAGTATTGGTGTGTAAATCACACAGACTTGTCACGTAGGCATATTTCATGAAGCGCGCTAGTGCTTCATGAAAAATATGCCTACGTGCAAGTCTGTGTGATTTACACACCAATAATTCACACAAAACTTAAAAACATTCCTTGTATTTACATTTTACATGCTTCAATGCACCAAAAATATACTCAATTTTTGAATTTCTCGCTGCCCTATATCGTCATATTGACGTCACTTTAGCGCGAGTTTCGTCCTGTATATTTCTACGCGTGAGTATACCCAAAAATGACTTTCAAATCAATTTCACAGTTGGCTTAGTAGAAAAACACAGCAAATGTATATATATAGGATTATATATAGGAAACACCACCCTTTGATATCTTGCACAAATTTCTGGTAAAGTACGTCAATTTTTTGTGAGGAAAATTGTTAAAGTACTTCAGTGACAAATTCTTGGGAAAAATTATAGGCCTATATTATTGAGGAACGTGTCCAGGGTTTTTTTAAGGGTCTCTAGGGGGCCGAAATAAGGCCCCATTCCCAATGCTGAAAAGCAAGTATTTTTCCCAATTTTTTGCTTTAAAATTCCCAAACATTTAAAAAAAACGTCGAAACAGGTTAGCCTTGTCGCTCATAAATCTCCTTCACAAGCCCACAGATTGCAACTTTTACCTCAAAATTGTTAAGTAAACCATTTTTTTTCTCCAAATATTGAAAGCCAAAAGGAGTCCAGTTTATACCTGCTTCATGCACTGGTTTGATCTTTTTCATTACTTTTTTGTATAGAATGTTTTTCCCAATTTCCAAATGTCTCTATTTTTTCCCAATTGGAAAGGCCCAGGCCCTTGAATTCAAGAGCTTAAAGGCATAGACGTCATGTGCCTATGCTTTTATGGTAAAAAATATTTAATTTACGTTATATGTAGAATCTATATTGCCTTATAAAAAATACCTTTATCATGCAAGTTTTGTTGTTTGTTTGTTTTTGTTGTTGTTGTTTTTTTGTTTTTGTATTGTTTTTTTTTTTTTTTTGGGGGGGGGGGGGTGAATTTTTCGATTAAGATTTCACAAGCAGTAAAGCGTTTGAAAAAAATCAACAGTCTGAGATAAAATGGTGGAAGGGGGTCGTGTGGTGTCATAAATTTAATGTTTTCTCCGAGATAAAACAAAGCTTGACTTCTCAATTCAATCCTTTGTCAAGAAAGCGGAAAAAAAATCATTAAAATCAATAATTTGATCAAAAAAAAAAAAAATGCAAAGATAATACATTTATTTATTTATTTTTTCATCTATGTGCGATATTTCCGTTACATTTATGATGAAATGTTTTACATTCTTATCTATTTATCTATTAGATAATTCCGTTTCTCTGACCTGATAAATACTGAATCAAATAATGAAGCTTTTTGGGAATATTGTTTTTCTTTAGCTTATCGTCAGAATTGAAAGTCTTGTTAAAATAAAAAGAAAATAGTTTTCTTTAAATGTAAACTACGTTTGTTTCGAATCCACATCCCTTTTACAAATGAACTTAAACTGTTTCATAAATGTTTATAGTTAAAAAAAATTTGATGTGTGTTATCTTAATTATGTAAGATTTCTTAGTTTCTTTCGTTTCCAATTATGGCCCATCAACATCACGTAAATATATTGGTGTAAAATTAGCTTTCTAATCGCATTCATTTCGCAGGAGGTCAACAAAACACAGAATGAAGTATGTAATTCAAATTGTGATTTTTAGTCCTATGCAAATTTTTTTTTTCAGTAGCATTTTAAGTATAAATACATATATATATAAGTATAATTACCTGTTAACCAAGATCCTACCAAGAGTTTGTTCTTTTGTAGTATACCCCCCACAATCACACAACAGATATAGATTCCCCTCCCCCCATTTTTAAAGTAATATGTCTTTACTCCCCCCCCCCCCCGTAAAAAGTTATTGAATTGTTTGCCTAGCTGCACGGAGTTTCGGGAATTGATGTTTTCTTATTAAGAGGAAATAATCCTTCCTCCGATCTACTTCCTCGCCTTCGCCTCTGCGGGACGTGGAGACCGGTTCTTCGGATGAGACCGTATAAACCGAAGGTCCGGCCGTGTCGCAGTAGGTGCTGGCGCGAAAAAGATCCCTCACTGCTCAATGGCAGTGCCGAGTATAGGTCAAAATTTGTAATTAATCCCCCATCGGGAAGTGGTAGCGTCTCCATATGAGTGAACAATTCCAGAGGGACGTTAACAAACAATCAATCAATCAATCCTCGCCTTCGCCGTTTATAAATTTTTGAATCCGCCAATTTTTGTATTAGAGAGGTTGAGATCTTAACAAATGCATTTACATTTAAGATTTTTAAAACTATCTCCATTGCCATGGAAACGGTTGGACAAACTTTTTCTCACAAAGATCGAGTGAACCAACGTGCACAAGTACAAAACTGCCCTTACGTAATCATTATGTATATATGGATCATTGTGTATGTCTATAGTAAGATGCGTCGGATTGGTATTTATTGCCATTTAGTGATATCACCTGTTTGAAAAAGTGATAGCACACACTCAAATTGAATGGGTGATATCACATATTCAAATAGGTGATATCACTTATTCGAATAGGTGATATCACCTTTTCGAATTGATGATATCACCTATTGGAAATGAATTGGTGATATCACCTATTTGAATCAGTGCAATCACCTATTCGAGTTGAATAGGTAATATCACCTATTCGAATTGGTGATATCACTTCTTTGTTTTGAATTGGAGATATTACCAATTTGAATAGGTGATGTCACCTATTTGCATTTCTTACAACATTAAATAATGGATGCTCCCTTCCTCAAGACAATCTAGCTTCAATGCAAAGTAAAGGATGAAACTTTAAGAGGCTTTCAAAGAGCAATTCTAATTCCTTAGCAGTGATTCAAAATTGAAATTGATTTCGTTACTCTTGAACAAACTTTAAAAAAAAATGATGATAAAGTTTCTTTGGACTTTTTGTACTGAATTTGAGCCATAACCTCTACTATTTCGGCATTGCATTGATCAAATAAACTAAAGATTCACTGTATATAGGATAATTTTTTAGGACAAAGAGGGGAGGGGCACTGTTTGTAAGTAACAATGTATATGTACACAAAAGACCACAAAACAACCTGATTTGTATACATGTAAAACTAGATTTCCATTGATTCTAAGCAAATTCGGGCTGCCTTTTTATACCCTTTGTTCTAGTCCGAGACATTTTAAACAACATTTGTTTTCAATCCCTGTGAAGTTATATAAATTTTCTTTGCTGTCAGTTTTGCTATGTTTATTGATACTTTCTCTCTGTTATAATTATCTAAGTGAAAAGAGACCGTTAACTTTTTACTCCTGTATAGGGTATAAATGTATGCACTATAGTCTTTGGAGCAGTTATTTAATTTGAATAGGTGATATCACATTTTCAGATACTAGTGGGGGATATCACCAATTCAGAATCTGAATAGATTATATCATAATTCGAATAGGTGATATCACTATATGGCGGTAAATACCAAAACGGCCCCTCATACTATTGTTTGCAATAGCATACAATCTAGTCTTAATCTTTTTTTATCATTTGTTATTTCGATATTTTACTGATTATAGACGTTTATGATTAACAAATGGGATGACTTCAGTAGTCTCTGAAACATTAAGTAATTCTTCCTATATAAATTATGAGACACTTTCTATGTCCTAAAATTACATGTAAACTTTGTACACTGTTTAAATCATTGGCTTGAAAAACAGGCACTCGGGCGCAACTTGATTTACCGGTAGATATAGACATCGTAAACAATTCTCTCTCTTTCTTTCTCTGGATAATATAAGCGAAAATAAAAAGAAATCTTTTTTAAAACAATGATACATAAGTCAAATCATTATGGAAGCATCTCCATGCAGTGTACTTTAATGTCGATTAAAGTCGTCAATTTATCATAAAAGACATTTGAAAAATTTAATGAGAACAAAAGATCATCGCTGTATCTCAATTTACCTCAGGTGAGCATTATAATCCACGGGCTTCTTGATGTAATTCTTAACCGTTTTATCCAGAAAGAAAAATATATCCCTAATAAAATCATTTTTCTTTACGTAGGGTATGCAGATTTTAAGGGCGATGCCAGTTTTTCTACAGGCAAAAGGGTCATTTTTCGACGTCGAAAAATGACCCCCCGTCATTATTTGACGGGGGTTATTATTCTTCTTTACACTGACTAAGGTATCCATTGCAGTACATTTCATAAAACCATAAAGATGAAGATTTCTTTCATAGTTAAATGGCCAGTTGGTCAATACGGCGACGAATATTCAGCACTGATACAATTATTTGGAAAACAGACCAAGTAACTAATTTTTAAAATATTTTCTCTGACGAATATATTGTCAAATACATGTTGTTACAAAAATACTAAAATTAAAGTATATATTAAAATAAATAATAATAAAATCTGACAAAACAATGTTCATTGACTTCGGTATTTTCCTCAATGCTTATAGAAGAACCAAATTTGAAAGAACTAGTCATATGACCAAGTGTAGAACATCACGTGGCCTAGTGTAATTCTCTTCTCCTTCGAAACCTCCAGCACCGAAGTCTTGAAAGAGCACCATGTATGTCTTCTTCGTCTAAAAGAGATAGTGCAACGGAAAGAATGAGTAACAAAGGGACACAAACAAAACGATGTATATGTACATTTATGTGTGATTTGAAATAATTATACTTACCTACTGCATTTTGGTCATTCATCGCAAAGAGAGCTGCAAAAGGGAGTGAATTAAAGGTTATGGTTGATGTTGTACAATTAGGAGAGACAGACTACCAGAAAGATAGCTAAAACTTACCCATCAAAGCAATAACAGACATGTCTGGCTCTTCACGAAACCAACTCTTTACAAATTCCGCAGTCTATAAATGGAAACAAAATATTACTATCGGGCTTAAATTATTAATGTTCCGACTACAATCATCGCTAAAAATATAGGCCTTTATTTAAGATTGTATTTTCCATACATTTCTTAAATTAATACACCAGGATCCATCATATACCAAGTTGCATAATAACCCATCTTTCTATCTTATCGCAGTTCTAAATGTATTTATATGCTGCCTACGCTGATTTGCAGTTGCGAAACAATCCATCTAGAGAAGACCTTAGTCAGAAATCCACAGAGTCTGGCCGACTTCCCCCGGAACTTTATCTTCACCTTCCTCACTGTACACTCGACGTTGCCATGGTGAACGAATCTGTTGATAGTGTCATGGTCCGCTGTATGATGATCCCGGGGTTCTCCGTGAGATGAGTTGACTGGGGAAGCCCTAGAATGGCGGGTGTTATGTTGACGATGTCCTGAAAAGACAATTAACGAGATGCCTGAAAGAAATGATGTCGAATATTACTGTGGTGAAGGATTAAAGTTGGAGACGAACAGATTTTAGTGTTTTCGAACAAGACAGTCCCAACATTGAATGTTGTTCCAATATCAATGTCATCAAATCTTCCTAGCACTTCTGTATTTCGAACAAGATATTTGATCATGTCTGACGCATTCCTATTTTATGCCACATGTACATGTATAAATTTGCTACTGCCAACCTTCTCAGGTTTCTAACTACGATATACTCACGTGGCGGGAGACTGATGACCAATGAAAGACCTGAAACAATGACGTCAAAATCTCCGTCACCAGATAGTCTGCAAAAGGAATACGAAGCAAAGTCTATAATAAGGGAAGCCCTTTAAAGGTACATCTAAGAAGGTTAGTTGTATAAGAAGCAACGCAACACTCACATTCTGCCGTACGTAAAGCGGTACCTTCCCGTCATGCTTAGTCCCCCACCTCTTGTAGTGATGTTGTCTTGTATCAACGCCGCTGATGGTAAATGTAGATTTGTTGTTCGCATCCTAGTAGAAGAGGGAACTATAACCGTCTGGTACACGTACACATACGTACAGTATATGTTTATCAATGTACTCTATGCACTGCACACTGAAGAGTTCCATTATCAGGTACTTTTATGCATTTAACCGAGTAACCCAGGTGACCTAAACATGATGATAATTATGAAAACGGGATCTTGTTTTTCTACTGATGACAAAAACGGACGTCTTAAGTTCCCTTGCTTATTTATACCCCTGCATGGAAATCACTACATGTATATGATCTTAATGTTAAAACTGACCTTTGAGATACACCTTGAGTCAAGGACAGGTACTTGACGCCATATTTTTTTCTTTTTAAAAACCCCATACTTAAGTAATTTACTGGATATGTTGATGTGATTAGAAATTATGATGTTAATTGCCTGTGGAGACAAAATAAATTCCCATTTTAAGGTTCTCAACAAAAACATAGTTATGTTTGAAACATTTCAATCATAGGTTCCAGTCATGACCCAAGTACTTGCTACTCGTCTTCTCATTGCCCAAATGACCTTGAACTTTGAGGCATGAATTTGCATCATGACCATGATATACATGTACATGTAGACCAACAGCAACAGCATATGCAAGTTTGAATATATTCTTTATAAAGGTTCGAGAGTTCTAGTCCGGGTACAAATCTGATGCAGTGTCTAAAAAGAAGCACGACAGACCAAGCCAAATCCAATATGTCCATATAAATATCAATATGCATCTACACGTAGATTATGCAGACTTGAGCAACGAAATTTGTTTCACTTAGTATGTTTATATTACGTTTATGTACCGGTAAAACTTTAAAGCATTGGAAATACTGTCATGTTGTAAAATTTGAATTTACCGGGAGCAGTAAATCACTACAAAATTTACAACATGATAACTTGTCGTGGTATTTTTTTTTTACTTACTGCCACCTGGCAAATTCAAAATTTACAACAAATCTATACAATATAGATTCAATTTGTAAGTCACCTTGTAAGTTCGAAGTGCACACCCGATGCTTCTCCGATCTGATCAGGAATGTCCCTCTGCAGCAGACGTTCAACCACCGTCCTCACGTGCACATTCAGTGCGTCTGCACGGAAGATAGGTAACAAAATGCATAAGAATAATTTATATATAAATATATATGAACATTTAAAAAGTCATTTTTTTAACACCAAACGTGACTCACCAGTCATCCTATCGGGTAATCTTCTTAATCAGCTAGTCGGAGACATTTCCCGAGACCGATGTTGCAGAAAAACCTAAGAGACACAAACGTATAATTAGATTTCCAATCAATCAATTAATTAAATCAATCAGATGAACTTGTTTCAAGACTGCCATTGTTTTATCTATTGATCTGACTATCTCCGCAGCCCTTTCTATCCCCCTACTTTAGGAGAGGGGTCTATCGATTGAGGTTTCACATTAGAGAGGCAGTGCGTGTGTCAAGAGTACTATAGTTTAATAACCTCCACTTAGCGGGACTCCGGACAAAAAAAGAATCTGCATATCAAAGAGCGTGACAATAATGAAGCAATTTATACTCAGCGTAAAAAAAAAACGGAGAGATATAAGATAATCCTGAATACATTCTCGACAAAACTCCTGCTGGTGATTACAAACCCTTTTTTCCGATATTCGTTAATCTCGTCTTCACATTCCCTTTGTTAATCTGTAAATAAAGGATAAACCAACTGCCAGTACCATTCTTATATAGTGGGATAACTTTGCCTTGGATTTTACATCGTCAATTTATCACAATTTGGATTTTGGAAATGAGGATTGCAGAATGGTTATTAAATATAAAAGGAAGGAATTATAAGTTCACAAATCCTTCCGTAATTTGAAGACGATAATCAAATGCAGAGTGTAGTTTTTTACAACTTTACATGTACAAGGTTACGCACAAATAACGGCCTTATTTTCCCGGGCGACAAGCAGTGCCAGACACTAGCTGCTGTTATAAATATTTCATGACTGAATCTTGATCAGATTACAAGCAGAGCTATCATTTATCCACAGCAGTACATTCCAACGAGAAAGTTATAACTTAATACTGATATGAATTTCATCTCAATCTCCCTTCTATTTAAACTGTGCCCCTTTTCCCGCGCCATGTTCCACGTGTTCGAACAGCTAAACTCATACCAACCTGAACTTGTTTATAGCCTAGAGATTTATAAGTAATATTTAACTCTAAATGTTTTGTACAGAGCTGGACAAATCGATGAAATGTTTTCATCGAGGAAATATATAGCAGTCCCACTAGGTTTCATCGACCTGTAAAAGCGAACGCAATAAAATATTTGCTTTAAAGTTTCTCCGACTCGATTAATAAGTATCTCTCTGAAGTATGGCTGGGAGATGTGCGAGAAGGAAATAGATGAAATAAAATGCTACGTTCCCATTGATGCTTCTTCTCCAAAAAGACAGGGAGAGAAGAAATTAATCGATTGTTGCAATTTAATTTTACTTTGATTCCGTAGTCAATCGGTTCCAAAGGAGACATTTTAAAAGTAGAACTTTCTGAGACGTAGATGCAAAATGGTTGCTGATATGACAAATGAACGTATTTTATTTGATTGGGGTTAATAAAAACATATGATGCCATGTTCTTAGCAGGGGTTCAATATTCATACAAACGTCTTGTTCATAGAGGTCTATGTGATATACAACTACCAAAACAAAGTTTAAAGATTGTAAAGTTCAAAACGAAACTAAAATATTATTCAGCGTACACAGTGGTACTTATTTGCAAGTATATCAATTTCTAATCGGAAATAAGTTAATATTCCATTTGTAAAAATTCAGAAAGAATAATTAACTTTCATACCTGTTAATTTTAGGAGTATAGTAATTTCCTCGTGATACTATAATGTAGGACACGTGTTTACACTGACATGGCGCGTCAACGTACACATGTATAATAATACATTATTTAATCATGAGTAGAAAATCAATGATCCCGCTCTGTTTTGTATACAACACTCCAGAACCCCGTCCCAACAGAGTGAAGACCAACATGTAGGCAGACCTCCATACGATTAAAAGCATGGTTAGGTCACACTCATTAAGAGATGGGTCACTCTCATTAATAATCGATGTTTCAGACCAACGCCCCATTTCACAAAATCGTGCAGCAGTATATCAGGGGGCTATTCAGTACATCTGACGAACCTGGACCCTAATATGAATTCTGTACTGTATGCAAGACACATATTGGGACGCACTTCGTTACTGAATTTATAGAATATACACGTATTTAATAAAAGAATTCACACCCTCTGCTGCTAAATAACGACTCTAGAGTACAATGACCATGATATCACGGAGTAGGATAAGTTAACAAGAGGCCCATGGGCCACAACGCTTACCGGAGTAATTTTCCCCCTTGTAATATGTATTGTGGCCACTCCCTACCCCGGGGGGTCATAATTTGAACAATTTAGAATTTACACTACCTCAGAAGGCTTCAATATGAATTTTAGCTCTATTGACCCAGTGGTTCTTCAATTTTGAGAAGAAGATTTTTAAAGATTTTCCCTCTATATTTCGATGTAAAACTGATTCCCTATTGTGGCCCCACCCTACTCCTGGAGGGCATAATTTGAACAATTTAAAATCTACACTTTATCAAGAGGCTTCAACATACGTTTCAGCTTTTCTGGTCCCGTGGTTCTTGAGAAGATTTTCCCAGATTTTCCCTCTATATTTCATCTGTAAAACTTTGATACCCTATCGTGGCCCCACCCTGGCCCCGGGGACCATGATTTAAATAATTTATAAAGTATACTAACTCAGGAAGCTTCCATATATGTTTCAGCTTTTCTGGCCCAGTGGTTCTTGAGAAGAAGATTTTTAAAGATTTTTCCTATATATTTTAATGTAAAACTTTGATTCCCTATTGTAGTCCTACCCTACCCTGGGGGGGGGGGGGGTTGATCAGAATAATCTAAAATTTTCACTACCTCAAGAGGCTTCCATATAAGTTTCAGCTTTTCTGGTCCAGTAGTTCTGGAGAAAAAGATTTTTTCCTATCCCCAGGGGCCATAATTTGAACAATATATCTAATCTACACTACTTGTGGAAGCTTTCACACAAGTTTCAGCTTTTCTGGCCCAATGGTTCCTGAGAAGCTTTTTTTTAATGACCCACCCTATATTTGTCTTTTTCTTCATTATCTCCCATGGAAAGGGGCTTGGCCATTCATTTTTTAAACAATTTAACCCCCTTCACCCAAGGATGCTTTGTACCAACTTTGGTTAAAATTGGCCCAGTAATTCTTGAGAAGAAGTTAAAAATGTGAAAAGTTTAAAGACAGACGGACAGACGGACGGCGGACAATGGATGATCAGAAAAGTTCACATGAGCTTTCAGCTCAGGTGAGCTAAAAAGCACAGCTTTCATTCTAGAACAAATTCCAAGGCAAAATCTGCTCAAGATGCTCTGTACATGACCGTAAAAATCTGTATTCAATTTAAGTAAAGGAGAAAGGCCGAAAACTGTCCATCCTGTGAGAGAAAGAATAATTACAGTATGTATACATACCTTACACAAGGACACGATCTTTTGATCTTAAAAAAGATATGCCTGTTAGAAATAGTTTTATGCACAACACTTCGGATAATTTATATGCACGTCTATGGGCAATATCTATACATGTAGTTACCCGGAAACAAAATAGGTATGCATGCATGTATTAAATTAATGAATAGAGAAATGCATACTTAGACAAACACTTGTGACTGATTCGAGTACTGTCCTGGTGACAAGGAAATTGTTTTCTATTTAGAATTTTAGAGTCTTATTTCAATATTTTCTCAGTTAATTTGTTTTCTATTTAGAATTTTATATGCTCTTTTAATATTTTCTCTGTTAATTTAAAGGTCAAAGGTCAACGATTTCAAAGAAAAAACTCACAAAAATGACGTCATACAACATATATGAACCTACTCAGATCGGTGTCAAAATTTAACGTGGGATATAAATGAATTTTCCGCTATCAAATGATTCTGACGTAGAGGAATTGACAATTTGCATAATTAGTGACCCCTCCTGATGTGTTGTGACGTCCAGGATGTGAGAAGAAAAATCTCTTTCATTTGAGGCATAATGCGAAGTATAAAAATACTTTTATAGATTTGAGGCAGAAGCATGAAAATACTTTTGTAGATGTAACCATTCCTGAACAGTGATGAATTAAAATATTTCGTGTAATTTTGTGGGGTCAAATATTCGGGTATCATGGGGCGATAATATGTCTCGCAACTTAACCTCGAGTTAATACCAGGCTCTAAATAAGTTCTGCCACCAAGTCACATGCCACACTTCTTCGTGATGACCCTAAAAATGCTTTAGTTGATAAGTGGCAGTGGCAAAAAGCGAGTATACGACGCCATAAAATATCTGGAACCCGTGGCTAAGGTAAGGAATATCCGGGTCCAGGGGGTTGAGCTTAGGGCTAGCAACCCTAACTCGTAAAAAAGTCATTCTTACGGAAACAGTCCCGAGGAATATCTCTGTAGCTGTGAATGGGAGCTTCTCTAGTGCTCAAAACTGTAGGAATATCTCTATAGCTGTGAATGGGAGCTTCTCTAGGACCATCACAGGAACCAGTGTATCTGTAGGAAGTGATCGAAAACCATTGGGAAACTACCAATCTGAACAGGGAGGCCATCAAAAGGAAAGACAAGATCAAAGTAGGATTTTGGAATGTACGCACTATGTTTGCAACCGGCAAATTAGCACAAATAACAGCAGAAATTGGAGGATACAATCTGCATGTGCTAGGAGTCATTGAAAGCAGGTGGATTGATCCAGGGAGAATACGAACAACAACAGGTGAAACACTACAGTAACTGTATTCTGTTCGAGAAGATGGACAATATCACGAAAGTGTAGCAGTTATATCCAAGAAAGGAGTTGAGAAGTCTTTGATCGAAAGGAAGCCAATATCAGCAATAGACCATTAACAGTACAACTTAGAGGAAAGCAAGTCAATATGGCATCATTTCACTACTATGCTCCCAATAACGATGCAGATGAGGAGGTCAAGAATGGTTTTATGAACAATTAAAGCAAGAATTAGACAACACACAAGGCCATTATATTGAGATCACCATGTGTGATATCACTGCCAAGGTCGGAACAAATAATGAACTATTCAACAGAGCAATGGGAGAACATGGTTGTGGAACCATGCATGAGAATGGAGAGAGACTTAAATGCAGAACTTTGTACCACCAACAACTAGGTACTTGGAAGAACACTGTTTCCTCATTGAAACATTCATAAGATAACATGGCACTCTCCAAACATGAGATACAAAAATCATGATAAATGAAAAGTGGAGGCGATCGTTACTTGATGTGAGGGTGAAGAGAGGTGCCGATGTCGAAAGTGATCACCACCTGGTAACAGCACCTATCAAACTAAAACTGTGGGAAAGAGTGGGAAAGAATCTGACACGAAAGAAATTTGATGTGGACAAATTTAAAGACAGCAATATTAACATTACGCTCAGGAATAAGTTTGACATATCATGAAATTTGGAACTAAAGGCAAAGGGACATGGCCACAACATAATAGTAATCACCATCAGAAGATTGTGGAATTGGCTTGACCATGTACTTAGAAGGGACTCAGACAGCATTAATTTATAAAAACTGCTTTCTTCAGAACACCAAAGGGAAAGCGGAAGAGAGGAAGGCCCAAAGTCACTTGGCGGCGGACCATGGAAGCCGAAATAAAAGAATAAAAGAGAAATTGGGACACACTTCAGAAGCTAGTCAGTGGTAGTCATGGATGGAGAACCCTCCATACTGCCCTATACGCCAAAGCCGTCACGGGCAGGGAGTAAGTGTAATTGGTATAAAATCCAGTTTATTGGCTTTTCATTTTGATGTGGTTGGAAATGTCCTCTCATACCTACTAGTTTTAAGAGAATTGTCAATTTCAATAAAAGAAGAATATCAGGTGATCAAAATTAATATCTGCCAATTTTGTGTTTATTATATATTTGCATTATACATTTCACCTCAAGCCATTTGATTGAACGGTGACCTATTGTTATCTGCAGACTTTAACAGCAAAACTATTCATGGTTATGATGAGCAAGGATGTCTTTTCAAAAATTTTAAAATTTGAAACCTAGGGATGGGTAGTGCCAAAATATTCGATTTTCCCCCAAAATATCATGCCGTTTTCAACATTTTTTTTTTACACTTCCTGTAATTGTAATTTGAAAGATTGAACAAATAAATGAATAATTTCTGGAATATATAACTATGTACCTAAATACCGGTATTTTAGTCTCCGTATCACGATACGTATCACGCAATTAAAAATCACGATATACCGGTATACCGATAAAATCGCACATCATATTGAAACCCCCTGGTCAGGGGTTTTGGAGTAAAAGGTGGGGCTCTTTTGAATAAAGTGCATCATTTCTTTGAGAACCCTCTTCTCTGCAATTTGTTATTATACTAAGTGCATGGTTATGATGAGCAAGGGTACCTCTTCCAAAAATGGGAATTTCTTGGCTCCTGGGTCAGGGGCTGTGGTATTGGGGACGGGCTATGTTGAATCTAATGTGAAAATGGGTTTCTTTGAAAATCTTCTCTGCTCCTGAGCATCTAGGAGGCAAACAGAGTATATAAAATTGTAATAAGCAAGGGTGTTTTTACCAGATTTTGAAATGCTATACCACTTGGTCAATTTGTTAATTTTCATTCTACTGAAAGAAGTTATTCCCCTTTGCTATTCACCTATGATAGTTAGTTAATCCCCTTTGCTATTCACTATAATAGTTAGTTAATCACTTTAAATAAAAATGTAACTTAAAAGGCCAATTGAATAACAGAGTTATAATATTTAATACCAAAAGTACTTTCATAGTTTTTAATGGTCGGGTAGTCTTTTAAATAAAAGATAAATAAAATGGGACAAAAATACTGTATCTTTGTGCATTAGATAATCTTCAAAGACTAAGAGAGGCCAATGTAAGAGGGAATGAAATGGGTTTAGTAATAGTGCTCAATAACTTTTGTTTCGTCCGCAGGTGGGTAGTGACAAATTGGAGCAAATAAGGCAAATATATTAATCAACTTTAAGATTTGTTAATGAGGACTATATCAATATTTTGCTGATCCCTGATATTCCAATTTCCCTTGCTTTTGGATAACATAGCTTTACTTATCAGCTTATTTTATAGAGAAAAAGGATGGGACCAAAAGGTTTTTGTCGACTACAGGTCCTTGAACAGTAAAACCGTAAAGGATGCATACCCTTTACCCAGAATCGATGATTCATTAGACCTTTTGCAAGGGGCAACGTTGTTTTGTACCTCGGATCTGCATTCCGGCTACTGGCAAGTCGAGATGGAGGAAAGTGACAAGCCAAAGACTGCCTTTGTAACAAGGAACGGCTTGTACCAGTTCACAGTAATGCCTTTCGGACTCTGTAATAGTCCAGCGACATTTGAAAGGCTTATGGAGACGGTGTTAGCTGGCTTAAACTACAAGATTTGCTTAGTGTATATTGATGACATTACTGTATTTGGTCGCACTTTTGAGGAGACTCTGTGGAATTTAGAACAAGTGTATCAAAAACTTGAAGAGGCAGACCTTAAATTAAAAGCGAAGAAATGCTCTTTATTTAAGAAAGAGGTGTTGTTTCTGGGGTATAAGGTATCTGGAGAAGGTGTTCAGACGGATCCTCAGAAGATCTCAGTCATTGACAAATGGCCTCTACCCTTGAATATCATCGAGATAAGGTCCTTTGTAGGGTTATTGCCGTAGATTTATCAGTGGTTTTTCTTCTATAGCCAAGCCCTTGTTCAAACTTACGGAAAAGGGGAAAGAATTTATATGGACTGCTGAGTGCCAAACAGCATTCGAGAAACTTAAATTTCATTTGGTCAATGCACCAATACTCGCTCACCCTGACTTCGCTTTGCCATTCATCTTAGATACGGACGCCAGTCAGACTGGGCTTGGTGCAGTCTTGTCACAAGAAATAGAAGGACAAATAAAAGTAATAGCATACGCTAGTAGAACATTATACAAGTCAGAAAAACGTTACTGCGTGACTCGAAAAGAACTCTTGGCAGTGGTTTTTGCTTGCAAACATTAACGGCATTACCTCTATGGGCACAAAGTTATTATCAGAACAGACCATAGTGCTCTAAAGTGGCTGTTCAATTTTAAAGACCCACAGGGCCAGGTAGCAAGATGGATAGAGTTTCTTGGTACCTATGGCCTAGATATAAGGCACAGACCTGGTGCGAAGCATGGTAATGCTGATAGTCTAAGTAGACATCCATGTCACCAATGTGGGTATTCTGAAGTCACGGAGGAAAACCCGTCAACTGCCACTGTTGAACCTCAAATTTTAGAAACAGACTACAAAGTAGATGTTGTATCAACAGTGCCAGTTCTTCTACAAAGTCTTCAAGATGAGGATGTGGATCTATCAAAGATAAAAAGCTGGGTAGAGAATAAAAAGCGTCCAGAGTCTTCCCAAATCAAGCATGAAAGTAGTAGTCATATCAGTATGTTCCCAGTGGAATCATTTAGAAATTGAAGATGGTCTTTTGTGCAGAAAATGGAAAGGTGATAAATAGACATATCACCAGGTTATTGTCCCATTGTCTAAAAGGAAACATATTTTACAGCAGTCTGGACATCTTGGAATAGACAAGACTCTGGAACGAGTAAGAGAACACTTCTATTTGGACTGGGCTTCAGCACGATGTGAGAAGCTATGTATTAGGTTGCCCAGAGGAAAAACCGTTCTGCAGGAAAATCATTTATGTAACTTGATCAAATGGGGTGTCCCATGGAACGCGTGGCTACGGACTTAATGGGACCATTACCAGAAACCAATGATGGCCATTAGTATATGCTTGTAGTTTCAGACTACTTTACTAAATGGACGGAGGCGTACCCGCTCAAAAATATGGAGGCTCTAACTGTTGCAGAAATGATTGTCGAACAATTCATTACCAGGTTTGGTGTGCCAGAAGTTATACATAGTGATCAAGGTAGACAGTATGAAAGCCGACTATTTGAAGAACTTTGTAACATTCTTGGTATTCACAAGACTAGAACTACGGCCTTCCACCCGAAATCGGATGGAATGGTCGAACGTTTTAACAAGACCTTGGCCACTATGTTAACTGCATATGTTGCGGACCATCAGCATGATTGGGACAAACATTTACCATATGTGTTGATAGCCTACCGGTCTGCGGTACATGAAAGCACAGGTTACACCCATAACATGCTTATGCTAGGGAGGGAAGTTTCAACCCCTTTAGATATTATGTATGAACTGCCTATAGATCGTGCAAGGACCACGGTACACGAATAGGCATGGAATTTACGAGATACCATGGAAGAGGCTCATCGAAATACACGACTGTTTACCAATCAGTCGATGTTGCGACAGAAGAAATACCACAATAGGAATGCAACTGAGAAACAGTTTGAAATTGGTGATAAGGTTTTTGTATTTATTCCCCAGAGAAGTATAGGGAAGTCTCCAAAACTAATGAACTTTTGGTATGGTCCTTACGTTATTGTTGAAAAACATAAAAATCTAACCTATAAGGTGCAGAAAGTGGGTGAGAAGAGAACCATGGTCATCCACATTGACAGGTTAAGACACTATGGATGTTAGAGACTTAGTTTTGAAACAGATGAACCAGGTGATGATGAACCTGGTCAATCAGAAGACACAGTAAGAGAACATTTGGAAATTGTAGACCATGATGCAAACGAAAATAGTTTAAGTACAAACGAATTAAGTATTGAATCGGGTGATGGGTTGGGTATATCAACCAACACAAATCTTAATGAGATGGAACTTGAATACACGAGTAGAAGGCAGTGTAGCAGGCCTAAATGGCACTCCGATTATCAGTTTGATTATACTGTATAGTAAATGTACTTTGCTAAATAAGCAATATTCTTTGTTTTTATTACAGATCATGCCTTTGACTGAAGTTACCGCTAGGAAACAGGGCCTTTTATGTTCCATTTGCCTTTGTCGCCTCCCTTCATAAAAGGAGTGGAAAAAGCATCTCCTATCGTGTGCCACTGATGACATGAATAAATGAAGGTTCGAGTGTAACCAGTGCGACAAGGCATTTGCTAAGCATTCCCTTCCAATGAGACACCAGAAAAGATTACACTCAGCTACTACTAGTTTGCCAGATGATGAAAGAAACATTTCACAGAATTCCAAATCCGTAGCTGAAGATGACAACGATTGTGATTCTGAGTGGCAAGAGGATCCAGGTGATTTAATTTATAAGACAAAGCTTGAAGTTGGTAGGACCATCAGAAAGAAAATTTCGCCAAGTCTCCCTGGAGTCAAGAGGAAAGCAGACGAGTGTGACGACAAAGTGTCTGACCAACCTGTGGACAAAAGTTTGATTTTTGTAGATGATGATAAGGATCATGAGGCGCCCATGATTTTGCATCACTGCCCCTGTTGTAGAGAACATGTCACTAAGTTGGATGTTAGCACAGACGGACACAAGTCGCCACCAGAGGACAGTCAGAGTTGTAAGAAAACATCAGAGGGATGGTGAATGTGTGGAGAGAGTCGAGGAAGGCATTTGGAATGACTAATTATAGTGAAGTACTTTGGCAAAGAAACAATGTATTTAAGACTATTGTTGTAAATACTTAATTACTAGTATGCTACTAGTATTTTAACCAGGTATAAAAAAGGAATTCTTAACCTCCTTTATGTTTACCTTGTTTTCATTGCTAAATAAAAAAAAATACGTAACCAATAAACATGCGGGACGCAAGTATACAGAGGCGTGGATAGTGTAGTGAGTAATACAATGGTTCTATACCTTCCAAACACTGAGGTGTGACTAGGACTAATGGTATAGTCTAGGAGCCTGTTCAGCCCTGTTTGGATGGTATAGCCCTTTTCTATATAAAAGGCTGCAGAGGCAGTATTTGTCATTCTGAAGTCAGAAGTCTGTACTGATCGGAAGCTTCCGAAGAAGAAAAGAAGGTAATTATTGAAGTGACCATAGTGAGAGAAGTTTGAAAGGCTAGGGTGGAAGTAGTAGCACTAGTGAAAAGTAAACCAGGGGGTTGGGAGATACGAGGTGCAGTAAATGAATAAGGGTGAGACACCGAGTACTCTTAGAACTTGGTTGTGGAACACAGTGCGAGGTGCCCAGCCAGCTCTACATTTAACCCAGTAAGAAAGAACCTCAGTGTGTGTCACCGCTGTAAAAAAAAATAGAACACGGGACAAGTAACCCAGTAAATCAACAATAATCATGTAAATAATATTAATTCCAAGTGTTAATCAAGACTCAAGTAGAGCCAGGGGAAAATTTTATTTATACTTGTCCAAATTAAGACCCTTTTCCCTTTGAAAACGAACCCTTAGGTTACACGTTACAATATATATGGCAGACCACGCGTGATACCAGCAGTACACAGTGGTTTGCGTAATTTTCATCAACATTTGACAACGACGTCGTCTACAGCATTAGCTATCACTATTCTGCACAGAATATCAAATCAAACCATTTGCAATTGACTACGGATGGTAGGACTTGTTCATGTCATTGTTTTGACCCCCAAACACCGGAAATGTCGACGTCAAAGGTCTCGGACAAACAGGGTATTGTCGCAACAAAAGCGCTCATCAGTCTAGTTTAGCACCTAATCCAAAAGGTTTCTTGGAAAGCCTGGTTTAAGAGTCAGAGTGCATAAGCTTCGTAATGAACATTTTACAGAAAACTGCCTCCAGGAGGTTGATGGATTTGTTGGTGGTAGTGTAGTGACGTGGAAAACGTTATTTTATATAAAAAGGACTGATTTGGTTCATATTCAAAGGAGTTCGAAGGCAAAACCACACTCTAACGATGTCCAACCCTAACATGTCTTTTCAAAAAAGCAGTATCCTGGAGTCGTATTTCAATCTGACAGCAACAGCCACAAAAACAAACAGCTCGTTTGCCAAACTTATTCTTGCAAAGCCACAGCATCCTGCCCTGACTTGACCATCTAAATGACCAGATTTAAACCCACTGAGCATGCATTGGAGAAAATGGATAGGCATATCCGCCAAAGACAACCGCATCTACTGACTCTTCAACAGTTGACCAAAGATCTACATTTAGAGTGGGATAGCATTCCCATACAGTTTTTAATTGCATCCATTTGGGTACGTTTTAGGCTATATTCGGCGAATTGGGGGGGGGGGGGGGGGGCAGATATTGATCTTAAATTACCTTGAACTGTCTATGACTGTTAAATTTTTGAGTACTTATGACATTTCTTTATCATCAGTACATCATTCTACTAAGTAAACTTTATGTTCAACGTGTCAATAAAATTGTACTACGAGTTTGCAGATGACCATTGACAAGGTATGTGTTTTTAGCTCACCTGAGCTGAAAGCTCAAGTGAGCTTTTCTGATCACATTTTGTCCGGCGTCCGTCTGTCTGTCTGTCTGTCCGTCTGTCTGTAAACTTTTCACATTTTCGACTTCTTCTCAAGAACCACTGGGCCAATTTCAACCAAACTTGCCACAAAGTATCCTTGGGTAAAGGGGATTCAAGTTTGTTCAAATGAAGGGCCACGCCCTCTTTCAAGGGGAGATAATTAGGAATTACTGAAAAAATAATGGCATCATTTAAAAATCTTCTTCTCAAGAACCATAGGGCCAGGAAAGATGAAACTCATGTGGAAGCATCCTTAGGTAGTGTACATTCAAGTTTGTTCAAATCATGACCCCCGGGGGTAGGGCGGGGCTGCAATGGAGGATCAAAGTTTTACATAGAAATATATAGGAAAAATCTTTAAAAATCTTCTTCTCAAGAACAGCAAAGCCATGATGAGTCATATTTATATGGAAGCATCCTGAGGTAGTGTAGATTCAAGTTTGTTCAAATCATGACCCCCGGGGGTAGGATGGGGCCACAATGGAGGATCAAAGTTTTACATAGAAATATATAGGAAAAATCTTTAAAAATCTTCTTCTCAAGAACAGCAAAGCCATGATGAGTCATATTTATATGGAAGCATCCTGAGGTAGTGTAGATTCAAGTTTGTTCAAATCATGACCCCCGGGGGTAGGGCGGGGCCGCAATGGAGGATCAAAGTTTTACATAGAAATATATAGGAAAAATCTTTAAAAATCTTCTTCTCAAGAACAGCAAAGCCATGATGAGTCACATTTAAATGGAAGCATCCTGAGGTAGTGTAGATTCAAGTTTGTTCAAACCATGGCCCCCGGGGGTAGGGCGGGGCTGCAATGGAGGATCAAAGTTTTACATAGAAATATATAGGAAAAATCTTTAAAAATCTTCTTCTCAAGAACAGCAAAGGCCATGATGAGTCACATTTAAATGGAAGCATCCTGAGGTAGTGTAGATTCAAGTTTGTTCAAACCATGACCCCTGGGAGTAGGGCGGGCCACAATGGAGGATCAAAGTTTTACATAGAAATATAAAGGAAAATATCTTCTTCTGAAGAACTGCAAACCATGATTAGTCATTTTGATATGGAAGCATCCTCAGGTAGTGTAGATTCAATTTTGTTCAAATGATGACCCCCAGGGGTAGGGTGGGGCCCAATGGGGGAAGGAAAGTTTTACATAAGAACATACAGAAAAAATATTTCTTCTCAAGAACAGAAAAGCTATGTTTAGTCATATTGATATGGAAGCATCCTCAGGTAGTGTAGATTCAAGTTTGTTCAAACCATAACCCCGGGGGTAGGGCAGAGCCACAATGGAGGATCAATGTTTTACATAGAAATATAAAGGAAAATATCTTCTTCTGAAGAACAGAAAAGCTATGTTTAGTCATATTGATATGGAAGCATCCTCAGGTAGTGTAGATTCAATTTTTTTCAAATGATGACCCCCAGGGGTAGGATGGGGCCCAATGGGGGATGGAAAGTTTTACATAGTAACATATAGAAAAAATATTTCTTCCCAAGAACAGAAAAGCTATGTTTAGTCATATTGATATGGAAGCATCCTCAGGTAGTGTAGATTCAAGTTTGTTCAAATGATGACCCCTGGGATAGGGAGGAGCCACAATGAGGGATCAAATTTTTACGAAGGAATATATGGGAATTTTTTTAAAAAATCTTCTTAAGTACAACAAAGCAATTTGTTATATTGACATGGAAGCATCATCAGGTAGTTTAAAATTCAAGCCCCCCCCCCCCGTGTCTTTTCAATACTGAACTGATTGTGCTTTTGCCTAGCCAATGTGCTCAGGTGAGCGATGTGGCCCATGGGCCTCTTGTTTTTACTTTTCTTTTTTTTTTTTTTTTAATTTTTTTTTTGAAAAAAAAAAAACAGTTGTCTATGATGTCAAAAAGTCTGGTCTTTAATAAATCGTGAGGAATGATTGTAAATAGTGATGAAAAGTCGTACGTTTTGATGCTATTAAATTTGGTAAAATTTTGTGATTTCAAATCAAAATTTTAAGTATCTGCATCTGATTTACACCACTTCTCGAATATGTTGTACAGTAATCCTGCCCCCCCCCCCCCCGCTTTCGCGAAGGCAAGGGGATATTGAATCTCACTCGTTTGTGTCAATCTGTCCGTCTGTCTGTCTGTCACAAAAACTTTAACCTTGGTCATAACTTTTGAATGAGAAAAGATAGGGCTTTCATATTTCACATGTACATTACCTGTGACAAGAGCTTTCCAAATATACTATGATTTTTGACCCCGTGACCTTGGCCTTGAAAATTGACCTATTTTTCAAAAAAAATTATCTTTGCTTATAAATTTTGATTGAGAATAGACAGGGCTTTCATATTTGACATGAGCATTTCCTGTGACAAAACTTTTCCAAATATACTATGATTTTTGACCCATTGATCTTGACCTTGAGGGTTTGACCTACCTTTCAAAAATGTTGAAATTACTTTAAATTGGTCATAAAATTTGAATGAGAAAAGAAAGGGCTTTCATATAACATATGTTCATTACCTGTGACAAGACCTTTCCAAATATACTATGGTTTTTGACCCCGTGACCTTGAAGTTTGACCTACTTTTCAAAATGTTTCCCTTTGCTTATTACATTTGATTGAGAATAGATAAGGCTTTCATATTTGACATGTTCATTACCCGTGACAAGATGTTTCCGAGCATGCTATGATTTTGACCATGACCTTCATGTTTGACCTAATTTTCAAAAAATTTAATTTTGGTGATAATTTTTGAATCATACATGATAGAGCGTTTATATTTGACAAGTGCGTTACATGTGTCAAAATGTTGCCGAATGTGCTGTGATATCTGACCTTTGACCTCGACCTTCAAGTTTGACCTAATTTCTTCAGTGTTGCTAACTTTTGAAGTAGCGAATATAGGGCATTCATATATGACACGTGCATTACCTGTGACAAGCATTTCCAAATACACTATGATTTTTAACCCCATGACCTTGAAGTTTGACCTAATTTTCAACAATTTTAACATTGCTGATAACTTTTGATCGAGAGGAGACATGGCATTTACATTTGACATGTGCATTACCTGTTTCAAGACCTTTTCCGATTGTATACTCGGGTTTTTAATTTTTTTTTCATATGTGCATTACTTGTGACAAGACCTTTCGGATTTTATTATAATATTTGACCTCATGACCTTGATATTGAAGTTTGATGTAGTTTTGAGAAGATTTTATCTTTGCCAAAACTGTTATTAATTCAATAATTTATGTCTTTTTTTGTATAATGCACAGACAAGACAGGACACACAAACAAGACAGTTACAATATGCCATAAATAATGGCATCCCATCCACTAAGCGGGGGACCATAATTCTTTGAATTTGCTTGTTTTTTTTCTTTTGTTTTGTAATTTTAAAAAAAAAGTTTGGAAGCAATAGTTGATGAATATTTGTAAAAAAAAAATAAAAAAATAAAAATATTGACTTTAACTTGAAATACGGTGGAATACAAGACCCTTTTGGGATCAAAAATCTTACCAATGTTTACAGCATCAAGTCCTTTGTTAATTTGATTACAAAAAAGCTGAAATCTACATCCTTAAAATGAAAAAGAAAAAATAATGATGGAGAAAATCAATATGAAAACTTCATATGTCATGATATATTCCAATTATAATTTTCTGAAGTTTTTTTGACTCACGATATCAGAAAGCATAGATCTGAAGCAGAGCTAGCGTCATAGGGAAGGTCAAGGTCATATACTTAACCCCCCACCACCCCGAAAAACTTATCTTTGGTAAAATGGTAAGAGAGTTTTTGTTTTTCTTGTTTTGCTAATTTTGGTTCCATATTATTTGAGCTGGGGTGGACCCTCCCCCCCCCCCCCTCCTCGGATCCGGGCATGATATACACTGAATGGTATCAAATTGATTGATTGATTGTTTTACGTCTCGTGCAAGATTATTTTTCAATCATATAAGACGTACAGATTGAATTTGTGACTGAAGTACAAAGATCTGATGATTCTGACATATCGAATCATTTGGATTCGAACCTTGACTAGGAATTGTAACTTCGTTAATGAGTCACCGAGTCAGCGGTCTAACCATTTCAACTTTACTAACTATGAGAAAGGTTTTTTTTATTATCTCTCTTTCTCTCTCTATATATTTTTGAAGTTTTCTTTTTTTGGTGAATTTTGACCCTAGGGCAAGGGTGCCCCTAAAAAAATATATGTGAAGGTGACCACTAGATATTTAATTGTATCAAAAGTTAGAATACAACACGCAAGTCCCTAGTTTTGTCATGAAAACGCAGAGAGAGAGAGAGGGAGAGAGAGAGAGAGAGATCGGTTCTTCTACTTCTGTCTTTTAAAGACGTCCAAATGAATGACTCTTCTAAGCTGGGCGGTAGGAAAGCAGAACTAAACAGAAATTCCAAGCAAAATTTGAAAAATTGTAATCTTATGTTATTATTTTGGGGAACTCAACCCAAAATTAGCTTTGATTTCTGTTGTTACAAGTGTAGTACATTTATATTGGCAAAATACCCCCTCCTCCTCTTTTTACTAGAAAATAGGACAGGAACACACCCCCTCCAAATATATACCCAGGGCTATTTTGACTTTTTTCTCATAAATTATCTTTCAATGTCATATTTTGATATTTTTATTGTCTCGCTTTTCCCAGTTCTTTCAGTATTTTGATTCTGATTGCCATGTTCAACTGGACTGTGACAACAATAGAGTTTCAAAGTTTTCAAGCACCTGTGTGACCAATAAAAACAAGAGGCCCATGGGCCATAAGGCTCACCTGATCACTTTGACCCCATTTTTTCCCCACAAGTCTAATAAGTCAAAATAAATATGACTTATCAGGGCTTTGTTGTTCTTCAGAGAAGGTTCTTAAAATCAATCAATGTAATACTTTGATTCCCTATTGTGGCCCCACCCTACTCCCTGGGGGTCATGATTAGAACAATTTAGAATCTCAGGAAGATTCCACATAAGTTTCAGCTTTTCTGGCCCAGTGGTTCTTGGAAGAAAAGTTTTAAAGATTTTTCCTATATATTCAAATGTAAAACTTTGATTCCCTAATGTGCCCCCTCCCTATATTTAGACTACCTAAGAAAGCTATCACCTAAGTTTCACCTTTTCTGGTTTTTTAAAAAGACTTTTTAATGACCTCATCCTATTTTTGTCATTTCTTGATTACCTCCCTCGGAAGGGGGCTTGGCCCTTCACTTTAACTATTAAAATTCCCTTTACCAAGGAATGCTTTGTACCAACTTTGGTTAAAATTGACCCAGCGGTTCTTGAGAAGAATTTGAAAATGTGAAAAGTTTAAAGATGGACGGACAATAGATAAAACTCAATATATTAAAAATAAAAATTCTGACTCAGTCTGTTCTCAGTTTTTGGTCTTGAGGCAAGTACCTCTTATAGTACATGAAACATCAATTTGTAAATTCTTCTTCAAGTTTTATTTATTAAGTCTATATATTAAACAGAGCTTCTTTTCCCCCTTATTTATCTAAATGGATTACTTCATCGTAAAATCAACAACAGTTTCCATGGTAACAAAAATCTCAATAGTCAAATGTATAAAACAATATCAATGTTATAAAATGTAGAGCTCTACTGATTGATGAGGTGGTCTAGCCACTGTTTTACACTGACAACCATTTTTATACAAATTGTAACTTTTGTCATCAAGATATAAAGTCATGTGTTAAATTCTACCATTGTAAAATGAATAAACTATGGCTGGACAAATTACAGTCATTTGTAATACTATTATTTGTATCACATTTACAACCAATGTAAAACAAATGTTTTACATTATAATTACTGTACAAGTTACACAAATTACAACCATTGTAATACATTACAGGAGCACAACCTCAGTCATATCAATGGATCACAAAAATAGCTAAAGCAAAGATAAACGGAATCAAAACAGCAGTTTTATATAACACAAATATCTGTAAAGTACATTGTTAGTTTTCTAGGTGTACAATTTTATAAACAATAAATTTGACTTAATTTATGTAGAGCACTTCTTAAAGGCATATATACTGTCTGCTTGATTTATCTTTTTCTAACATCTACAAGTTTATCATATAAATTTTAATTATTAAAAAAAAAAAAATCAACAACACCAATAATGTTGTGCATTGATGATATAAAAATAATTTAACAAAGAATTATGACAACACATTGCCGAAAGGAAATATTTTTTTAAGTAGTAATAATGTAACAAAGTTAATTAAGATTCTCCTCCATGACAACTCACATATAACTGGTAAGTAGTGATAAATACTAATACTTAAAAAAATCTACATAATCTCATACACTGATGTTATTAATGAATGAAGATATGTTAATTCATATATAACTGAAACATGCTATGAAGTTTAAAGACTTAGAATTCTAGGTTGATTTGTGTATAACAGCTGATTATGATAGGGAGGTAGACCTATAGACTAGAGGTATCAAATACAGGGACTCTTATTTTTCAGGATTATTAAATTTGCGTGATCAAGCAAATTAAGTTACAAATGATAGGTGTAAAATGTAAGCATTAGTATATGTACATACATGTATACATGTTCCTTAAATGCTAAATTATATATGAAAGAATTATTGAAGTGAACAGCATTCCCTAACCTAACACTAAATGGTTCTGGAATTCAGTTAATTTACATGAGTTTACTTTCAATAGGCTTCAGCAAACATTTATGTAAAAAGTTTTTGAGGTTTAAATATTTTTGTATATCATCCATAAGACAGAGTTACCATTCTTTATTAAGTTATTTCAATGTCTGCAAAAACCTCTGAAATAATGTTGGAATAATGAAAGTCCTCGCAGTAAAATAAAATGTAATTTACATCAATCAGAGTTTTGCTGAAATGTATTAATATCTACGCGGTAGTTTTTTTTTTGGTCTGTATATGCTTTAGAGTTATTACGTGTACATGTATTTAGTCATACAAGATACCGAGCTCATCCTAATACTTCACTAAAACAGAGCTCAATAGTAGAACATTGTTGTTAGATAAATCCTTATCGTACATATGTTTATGTATCTCATTCATCAGAAGAGCTAATCTTGATTGCTGAATATATTAATAACAAGTAACATATTCTTTGGTAAAAGATAAAAATGCTGACAACCCAAAGCTTGGGAAAACTCAAATATTAGACAGAAATATTGCACACCATTTTGCTAGAGAAATAAAAAAAAAAATAACAACAAACATGTAGCACAGTTTCGGATAACTGCCCTGGGATTTCCTTTTGTCGACTAGACATTAGAATTATGAAGCAATTTAAACTAAAAAAAACATTTAAATTTTTGTTTTCAAGAAAATATATTATTTCACAGTTCACACTATACTGTGAGGAATGTCCTGCCCTATCAGCATTGCACTTTAATTTTATCACACTCAGCAATGTCACATTAGTTCCATTTGCTGAGAGTTAAGACCTCTTTGGTTTCAGTGATTTTCTAAAACTCTTCATTTTGCACTTTCATGATTGCACAATCCCTTCTTTAATTGAGTTGATTTTACTACACACTACTTAAGTAAGTGTTCCATATCATTATAATAGATTGCACAATCCCTGCTGGTTTACTGCTTGACCTTGGCTGTCTATTGGTTGACCCTGTCTGTCCGTCTATCAGTTGACTCCGCCTATCGGTTGACCCATCTCTTCATAGACTCCTCCCAGTCAGTGTTGCTGCTTTCCTCGTCATCGTCTGTGCGGATGTACGAGTCTGCGTCTGACTGGAGGTAACTCTCGTCATCCGTCGTATGAGTACTGGAGGTCAGTCTGTTGGGCAACTCCTATAATAAAGGTAAACAATTCCACTACAAGGAGTTTGTCACGTTAATACATTTTAATATCAGATATCAATGTAAGTGTTTCTAATCTTAAAAATAAATAAGTCACTGGGAACATGTACATGTAGTTTAAATAAGTACAACATGATATACAGTTGAACTTCGCTATCTTGAACACAGATATCTTGAATACCCTGGATATGTCCAAGCACTTTATCTTTAAGTATTTTACCCTCATTCAACATCTCGAACTCTCAGATATCTTGAAGTTTTTTCCCAGTCCCCTCGAGTTCGAGATAACGAGGTTTTACTGTACATATACAAGCATTAATCTGTGGCCTCTACATTTACATTTCTTCACATCTGATGTCTAGTCATACAATGAAACCTGACCTTTCAACATAAATTTTACAACTTAAATAAAATCTTCCCAACTCGAAAATAGAACAATGTTGTAATTTAGTCTTTCAGAGTTATTGTGGAACCATTTTTAATTAAGGGGGTCAATGCTTGTAGGCAACCTACTAGTGGGTAAATTGCATATAGAGAAGATTCAATGAACCAATACATTGACAATTTATTGTTCATGGGGATGTAAATTCATGGGTGAATTTGACCAATGAACATTTGTCCCCCATGATCAATGGCGATTCCACAGTTGTTACTAAGGGTGCAACGATAAACCGTTTGACGGTATATCGCGGTATATTTTTCCACGGTTCAATTCACGATACGCTAAACTGATATCGCGGTTCGGTTCAATCAGTGCAGAATTATCCGAATCGTCCGTTTTGTTTCCTTTTTTACAATTTCAAAATGGCTTCCGCGCAAAACGTGAGGTCGCCGACAACGCATTAACGGAAGTTAAACTCATCTCCAGCATCTTATAGACCTCAGATTTAACACTGAGAAGGACTTAATGTGATTATATGTTATAATAGATGTTAAGACAAATGATAAACCCTTTAGATCTAAACGTATTCTTTGGTAATACACGATATTTCATTACGTGTGTATTTCGATGAGAATTCACTGTCTTGTTGACTAAAACGTGTTAACACGAGAAATATGACAACTGGTTTTCTACGTAAATAAAAGGAATAAAAGAATGAATGTCTTCCTTTTTCATTCCAATTTAAAAAGATTATTAGGAAAGGTCCCCGTAGTTCCCTGTAAATGTTGATCATTGGTTTAGAATATTATCAAAACTCAAAGATGTACCCAATAATCCAATTCAAGTTAACAAAATTTTATTTTAATTATTATCAAAAAAATATGAACATTTTATATAACCCTGTCAAGTTAAAGAAAAAATATGGTGACAAACTTGAAAGACTTTTTTTTAACCTTGTCATGTATCGTGATACGTATCGTATCGTGAACTGAATACCGTGATACGTATCGTATCGTGAGGTTAGTGTATCGTTGCACCCCTAGTTGTTACTCTGTTAAGATATGTACTAATCTTCTTAGACTTATTTACACAGTTATAATTTGTCCTAAGCATTAGTTACACTACAATTTGTCCAAAGCATTGGTTACATCGTTACGATTTGTCCTAAGCATGAGTTAATTTATTGTAAGCTTCAGAGAGGTATTCACCTTGGGATGATTATCGTAAAGCTCTGCATCATCATCAGTTTTGTTGTCATCCATCAGAACAAATGAGTCCCCATCCTCTGTACCCTCCCGGTTGTTATTGGAGACTGGGTAATAAGGCGTGGCACTCTCTGTAACTGACGCATAAGAGGGAGGGGGGAGGGAGCTGTAATTGTAAGAAGAGTTCATTTCTTGTGAAGATTTGTTGATAAGGAAATGAAATTTTTAACCTATAGCAAAATATTAATGACATTTTAATAAAATGTATTTCATGTAACTCAACAAATTTGTGCATCCTTAGGTCTATTTACTGACATTTTAAGTATTTTTACTAACTCTGTTTCACTATCACTGTGGTTATTATTTCTGTTTCGGCGAGCCTTAAGCTGGGACAAAAAGTCCTGGTCCTGATCCATACGGTGTAGAATTTCATTCTGCCAGCTATCCACTTCATCCTGAGATTCCACAATATACGCTTCCTCCATTTCTAAGTTGGCTACAGAAACAGGAAAATAAATATTGTCAAACTTCATTATCTCAAACTTGATAAGACTCAGAAAAAAACCCCAAAAACTTGGAGACATCCAAGAGTTCAAGAAAGGTTAATGGTTGCGAATTCTGACTCACTTTGACATATCAATGGTATTCAAGATATCTCTTTTTTAAATTACTTATGTTCAGCTGTAGATAATTATAACAATATCATAAATAAGAAAACTACTAGCAGTATCATAATTTTTCAAAGAAATTAGAACTTCCATAAATAGATTAATACAACTGCAGTGGAGATGAAACATATTGGAAAACTGCGTGACACAACCTACAGTCATATGCAAAGTTTTTGTTAAGTTTGAGCCTCTACAATCTCTATAAAAGAAAGTTGTAACTTGACAGGAAGTTTAAAGTCTGGGATCTTGACCTTGCTAAACTCAATCAAGTCGCATTCTCAGCAATAATCATTAACGAGTATGAGCTTTACAATCTCCATATTGTAACCCAGACAAGAATTTTATACTTTAGAATTCTGTGACCATGAAACATTGATTTTGTTGGAAACATAGCTGATACTCATTTTTACTTGTTTTGAATATATCAAAAAATTGTTTTGTCTTCTTAAACATTTATCACATAAATGGTGATAATCAACCAAGTATGTGTGAATAGTTCTCCAATATTGGCTGCACATGCTTTTATCATGTATTGAAATCACAGTTTGGGATTAATTTTAGTACTGTTCGATTTTGTGCATATGCCAATATATCTTGGTCTCTGGTTGAAGGAGCACCATTAAAATCAAACAATTTTTTAAACATTGACATTATAATTTTCCAAGTCTTAGAGGATTCTGTAAAAAATATGCCAGGACTGTGGAAGTCAGATACAGGTTATCACATAATCTCTTCTAATCTGTGATAATCCCCCAACCTTTTCCAGTTATTCACGATCAAGGTTAAATAAAACCCAATGTATTTTTATCTTGTATTGGTAGGTATAATAACAAAAAAAGGAGCTATAGAGCTCTACCTGTGACTATTTATCCTGAAAACCCAAATAGCTTTTTTTTTCAAAACCTGTGCCCAATCCCTTTAGAGACTGTTATAGGCCAGGATTACATCATCAATGACCTTGAGAGAATTCAGTTTTACCTTCTTGTTTTATAATGTTGTCTTCATCTTCATCACTGCTACTGGCCTCTGAAAGTAAAACAGAATAAAATGTTAGAGAAAAAAATGGAAATATCTTTGAAAATGATATAGGGCAGTCATTTTTTGTCAGAAAATAGTAAAATGTAACAAAATTTTATCTGTATATGGCAAACTATGGACATATGGAAGCAATTTTGGTCATCTACATTGTATTGGGATTTACTTTTCTATCCTCACTGCAAAATGGCAATTAACCCCCTCCCCCTTTACCATTCATTATGCAAAATTTGAACCCTATTTTTTTCCTTTGTTAGGCACCCAGAGCAGTTATTCTCCCTCCCCCTTTTTCCCCATCAGACTGATCCTTTGCCTCACAGAATCCCTTGTGCCAATTCTGTTGAAATTGACAAAGTTGACTTAAGTTGAATTCTAACATTTAATCAGGTTTGTCCTCTCCATCAGATGACCTTTTACTTAAGTTGAATTCTAACATTTAATCAGGTTTGTCCTCTCCATCAGATGACCTGTAGTATGTCTACAATTTACCAAAGTTTTCCATCATTTTATCGAGTTCTCTCTGAGTTTATAGGTGTTAAGTCCTCTTTCCTTTTACCTGATTATGGTCCTCTCTGAATTAACCTGAGTTGAGTCTTTGTCATTTTATCCCAATTTATAGAATTCTCTTTGACTTTACCTGAATTGAGTTGCATAGTTGAGTTCTTTATTGGTTTATCTGATTTAAGTTCTCTTTGAGTTTACCCGATCTGTGTTTTCTATCACATGTCATTAAGTTCTCTTTGAGTTTACCTGAGTTGAGTTTTCTATCACTTTATCTCATTAAGTTCTCTCTGAGTTTACCTGAGTTGAGTTCTTTGACTAGCGAAGACATGGCACTGGTGACAGAATCAGCAGCACACATAAGGTCATTCCGGATCAACCGAACATTCTCCACTGGCCCAGGGTTATAAAATGCCTGTCTCACTTCACCCCCTACTCCTGCTAGCATGGAAGACTCCATGGCTGGTGTTGTGGGGATATTAGGGGCAGCATACCTGTCAGGGAGGGACTGAGAAAGGTTCTGATGGTGGGGAGTGCTGTCTGTGGGTACAGCTCGAGGGGAGGTGGGGTGTGTCTGAAAATACAATCATACTGTATTATACATTAATTCACTGGTCCCCCAAAAATAAAGCTTGACCAGTCAGAGTAACTTTTGAATTAAGTTTAGATGATTTTACTCTTTTTCAGTTATGAGTACAGAGCAAAAGTTATGTCCACTTATAACAATATCATGTTCAGACCAAAAATCTTGAATCTAAGATTGGACTGGTTCCAACATTAGTATAATATTGCTCATGACTTGAGGTTGATTTTGACTCGGTCATATATCAAAGGTCAAGGTCCATGGGCAATAAGAAAGTGAAATGATTTTTGGGAACCCTTGATTGGATATGTATTCCAATTTTAGTATGTTACTATTATAACAGAGACAGATTTGTGCCTCCAAATGGATTTGAACCTGGGACTTCTATCATGCCAGTCCAGTGCCCTACCGATCAAGCTAAAGGGTTAATCCACTAGCTCAAGCTAATAAGATGCCTTGTACAGGTCATGGTCGTGGTCACTGGGCTACATACTGTAAAAGTGGTTATTTACACTGGTTGTTAAGTACGCGTTTATGACCATCAAACATTACGCGTGGTTGTAATATACGCGGTCGCACAAGTTACCGAGAAAAATTTACGCGGCCATCGTTATTAACATCGAGTTGTTCCCCTTTGAAAATGATAAGAAAAAAGATTAAAAATGATTACAAACTAAACAAATCAATAAAAAATTATACTGTTGGATTAGTAAATATAACGTCGATGTGCACAATCAAATGCGCTGAAGTGTGAACAACTTGTGTACGCTTTATTGCAATTATTTACGCAAGTTCAAACTTCAAAGTGGGATATACTTACCTGTATCTGCGTGTCCAGTGTTGACAATTAATTTAATTGGTATGTTTGTAGTGACTTTGAGTTTATGTAACATTTTGGACTAATTATTTGAAATTAAGAGAGACATACACGAATATATAAAGGAAATGAAAATGAGTATCGAAGTTTTGAAGCTTTAATTGCGTGACGTTGCTCTTAAATATCTAACATGAAGATGCATTTTTCATCGCACAATTAAAAAAATGAACAGTTATGTTTTCATCGCTGTTTGTGATGTATTTATCTACTCACGTGCGTTCAATACCACGATTAATATACGACTGGTTCAACTGGTCTAACAGTTTAAGTAATAATCTATAATTATTCCAGAAGTTTGAAATTTTGTGACCATACGCGCAGGGGGTAATTTACGCGGTTCTTAGCTTACCGCGTAAGTAGTGTAAATTTCCCCCACGCGTAAATAACCACTTTTACAGTAATGAAACTGTGTCTGGGAACTTGAGTCCTTGACTGATATGAATTCAAATTTTAGTTTGTTGTTGCTGTTGACAAAGATGTATGAAGACCTTTGATTCAAATACAACATCACGTCATCAAAAATTCCAGTTTAGCTTTTATTCAGGTGAAACAATTCAATTACAATTAATGGCAAATTTGACTGACAGATAGGGATTCACCTGAATGAAGTAATAAATTTTTTGGTTTAAATCTGCTTTGAAAATTTGCCTTTAAATTAAATGGCAGGATTTACTCATCTATATTTTATATCAGCAAAAAAACTGTTAACTTCATAAGAAGGACATCAAAAATACACTTTATATCTGAAATCAATAATTTTTTAAAAATTTCTAAATATGACTTCATCTTATAGCATAAAATAAGGCCTGCTCATCCATAATTAACCATAGTTCTGATCGTGAGTGAGGAAAATTTCCTTTCAAATCACTATGAAAACAGATAGATTTCGTAAAATTTGGCAAAGAAACAAATTACTCCTTATAAACAATTATTATTCACATTACATATTACATATCAATGTACAATATAATGTAAATACATGTATATTTAACGTGTACGATATTTGGCGGAAATTGATTGATTCTATGTTAGCTTAGATTTGATTTAAATGTGCTAGATATAAATGTTTATATATAAAGACATTTAGCTATGTACTGATTTAGCTGTCGCTGCTCTCCACCAAATGCGCTAAAAAGAATACATGGCGAAATGTAATATGTTTACAATATTTGAAAAATGTACAGCATGAAAAATTGTTAACTTTTTATATTATACTTTCATGTAAATTAGTTCAATCTGATTCGTTGAGAAACATTTGTTAAAAATTACTATTACCCACTGAATGATGAAGCCACGCCCTCCAGCGTAGCAACAGTCAACACTGCTTAACGACGGGTGATATTAAAAAAAATAGTGACTGCGCAGAATTTATGCGCACAAGGTTCACTGTTATATGTATTTTTATAAAACATTCAGTATAATATAATAAATATTGCATGTAGTTGAGTGTAACATTGAAAATTTTCACCCCTCGAAAACCATTGTCGGTTGAATATGGTTTTCTTGGGGTGAAAACTTTCAATGTTACTCAACTACATGCAATATTTAAAATATTATCCTTTTATAGATAAATCTATGTACTTGTTTGGAAAATGCTTTACAAAAAAAAAAAAAAAAAAATTCATCACATCAGAGTTATGAAATAGTCACAAATCTTCCAGATATACATGTAAGTATAATAACAATTTTTAAAATTTTCAATCAATCTGCATTTAATAAATACACTCCCTTACCAAGATACCATGTAAGAATTTTATTGCTTACATCCTAAAGATTTATAGAGAAAATACATACCCTTTTCCATATCACATCCTCTATCAGCCCGAGACACTAATATCAGCCAGATTGCCAAAGGCCTGAGGGCTGATATTGGTCGAGGGCTGATACATAGTGTGATATGGAAAAGGGTATGTATTATTCTGTTTATTACAAATTAATAATAAATACCGGTACAGCAAACATCTACTTGAGCAAAAACAAATAAATAATAATTAACCAGCTTATTATATCAAAGAACAATAATTTAAAATCAAGAGAATGTAATAAAAAAAATATTTTAAAATACTTCATGTGTGAGTTCACATAAAGTAATTGAAGAATGTTTTGTGCATGTTTAATCTTTAAAATTTAGTAGAGCCAATTTTAAGTCTTTGAAAACAAATTAAAGTCCACAAATGTTAGTAAAGAATTATTTTACTTGTACATTTAAATAAAATCAAGTTAATTAACTTTCAAACTTTATACAAACGTTACTTCCAGTTTGATATGGATTTTTGCATGCCGGTCCAATATGTGATATGGATTTTTGGACCGGTCCTTATATGGGGTATTGTGCCGCACAGTGCAGAATCAGTGTATTTACTACTAAATATATGATAAAAATCTGCATCAGCCCTGCAGATCCATATTAGCCCTGCAGGAAAAACTGATACATCTTTTGTGATGTCAGGCATATGGCATATGCAGAAAAACTTTATTTCTTAAAAAAAGTATTACATTGCATTCATGGCATATATATGCTTTGACATGTATACACGTAATAGTAGAATATTTGTTCTCTGATTTTCGAATTCAAGGATTGTCAGTATAGATGGATTTTATCAAGAATCTTAACATTTGTCCCTGTGAACACCAGTTACACTGCCAAACCTAAAGGCATATCATCACTCAGAATATCCTAACACTATCATCTATTAAAGTTGCTGCTGAAATATATCTAATGTAACACCTTATATCTGGCTGCTAACAACCTGCCTATACTGAGCCTGCCCTCTGATTAATGTTCAGCATCATTCTCCTTCCCCTCTAACAAGAATTCATTCTGCTTTAATTCTATAAATCAACTTTCCTTTGTGTGTGACTAATCCTCTGGGGCTTTGTACGACTAGGAAATAGCTATATTTTTTATTGCCGAGAATTTGTATATATTTCATATATTTTTACAGCAAACAAACATAACCAAAGAGAGAGAGAAAAACAAAGACGCAAAGGAATTTTATAATGAAACTAAGTCAGTGTACAGTAATCCAATGTTTGATCTGTTGACTGTTCACATAACAGTTCTATTAGCTCCTCTTTTACAGAGTTATCTTCTCCTAACTGCATTTTTATCCCCCCTTTCCATAATATGTTCATGCAATAAGATACAACGTTATATTGTTAAAATGATATTGTCCTATAGACCCGTTTAAACATAGAATTATTTCCATGTTTTGGCAATGTAGCAAAATAAACAGAGACAGATAATTCTATTATAAGTTTACACTCAGAAAAATCCAGAGAGTTCTGAATGTCAACATGTCAATGACATGTCAATTTGAAGCCAGGAAAAACATTAAGAAATCTTTATGTGGATTATATTTTAGAGTAAAAGGTTTGTTTTAATGATTTACATGTTTATTTTCAGTGCAACTCCTATTTGTCTTCTCCAAAATTGAGTTGGAGCGGATCTGCTGTTTTGCTACATCGCAGTACATGGGATGTATTCTAACTGTGGTGAGGGTTTGTCCCAAGATGCAGTTAGCTTTTTCTAACTAATGTTCCATACTCATACCTTCAGCAGTTTCATCAGTCCCTCCAGCTGTACCATGAGCTCTTTCCGGCTGTCCTGTAAGGCGGACATTCTTGACTCAAGCTCATCTTTTCGCTGCCTGAGCTGTCGTAATTCTGCCAGCAATGTCGGGTTATATTGGGCACTTTCTGTACTCCGTGCATGAGCCTCTTGCTCTGATCGAAGCCTGTGGATTTCTCTCATAATCTCCCTGATCAAAATAAAAAATACAATAAAGTTTAATTTGAGTGTGGAATCTTATGTCTGTTTATACATTAAAATTTTATTTTCCTAAAAAAAAAAAAAAACATACTTACACGGTGGCTAATAAAGCAGACATATATTTATACTCAAATGTTAAAAGAACCATCTCTAATGAGCCTATGACTTTGTCTTATGTCTTCCAGAAGAAAGCATCGCCTTTAAATTGAACAAACTTGTAACCATCATCATAAAATGACATGCCATGTCAAGTTTTATTGAAGATGGCAAAGTGCAGACAGTTCTTGAGAAGTCCAAAATGTGGAAATTACCAGACAGATGTCAGACAGACATACCAGGGGCATCTGAAAAGTTCTAAATACTGTTTGATTAAAGTGTTTAACGGAAATCAACATTTATGATATCATTTAAAACATCAGGAAAATATACATTTACTTTGACTTCACAATAGTACATAGTGTACTTCTGTTACATAATGACTCCTAAAATGATGTCATAATTCTGTAATTTGTAATTCTGCAGTGTAAAAAGAAGTAAGGCATGTATGAAAAACATGTAAATAACTCATTTTTTTTTTTCACAAAAGGATCTTGTAGATATTTTCACAATTGTTTTGGAGTTTTAAAGAGGAATGTGTAGGGGAGATAATGAGAGTCAGTGATCTCCCTTTCTCATTTGTATGCCATGTAATTTGGACTGTCTAGAATTCATCATGAACATTAATTTTTTTCTGAAATGAAAAATCGGTTCAAGACCAAAGATTTATTTGACATTCTCCAAATAAAAATACAAGTTCAGAAGGTAGTAAGTGCCATCGCCTTTTGTCTAAGCCAATCATAAATTGTCGCTAGTCTGCAATAAAGCACATCTCTACTCATCTTTATTCTGCCTGCCTTTATTTGCTTCATGACTGTCCATTTCTCTCCCTAATAAACACTCAGTAACAATTCTAATTTCTTTTACGTTAATTCTGCCAGAACTAGTAGTGATCAGTTTGAAATAATTGAAAGATATCACTATAATTTTGCTTTATACTTTCAATTTATCAAATATATAGTTTTTTAAAAATAGTTTAAATTGATAATTTTACTGTATTTCATCATCACATACATAATTATATATTCATTTGGTTTTCAGAAAATTCTGAAATTAAACTGATAATTATTAAAGTTTGATTCTGCAAAATTTTATTTCTTAAATGAGAATCCATTCTTCACATGAAATTTGAAAGTATGTGGAAGACTTCTCACAAACAGATTAACAGACAGACAATGTGATCTCTATTTGTCTGCTTTGTTTTGAGGGAGATTTCTCCCAGACAGACAGACAATGGACAATGTGATCTCCATTTGTCTGCCTTGTTTTGTGGGAGATTTCTCCCAGACAGACAGACAATGGACAATGTGATCTCTATTTGTCTGCCTTGTTTTGTGGGAGATTTCTCCCAGACAGACAGACAATGGACAATGCGATCTGTATTTGTCTGCTATGTTTCACAGGCCTCACATACAGGAATATTCTTGCTCTTGATTTAAGTTGACAGCGAAAACAACTGAGAATGCTAGAATTTGTTCTCCTGGCTTAACAGTAGTTTATATTTACAGAATCCTTTGGGGTATAAACCCGATGACAAATTGACTTATTAGTGGGCTGTTAATGTAATTGATAGCGGTCAAACTTCTGCTGATGTTGTTAGTTTCCGGTAAGGTGTCCTGTGACTGGGAAATCTCTGGGGAGGGTATCCCCCTCTGTCAATAATCTCCTGGTTTGTGACAGTTACAGATAGCTTGTCAAATAAAATCAGATGTTTTATGACAATAATTGCTGTTTAAATTCATATCAGAATCTGCAACAGAGTAGTTCAAAATCTGCTACAAAGCAGTCATCCAACCAGTGATTATATCTAAAGATCTCTGACAAGACTGTAGCCCTACTGTAGTGGTTATAACTAAAGGTCTCTGACAAGACTGTAGCCCTACTGGTAGTGGTTAAAACTAAAGGTCTTTGACAAGATTGTAGCCCTACCAATAGCGGTTATAATTAAAGGTCTCTGACAAGATTGTACCCTACTGGTAGCGGTTATAACTAAAGGTCTCCGTCAAGATTGTAGCCTTACTGGTAGTGGTTATGACTAAAGATCTCTGACAAGACTGTAGCCCTACTGGAAGCAGTTATAAGTCTCTGACAAGATTGTAGTCCTACTGGTAGGGGTTATAACATAAGGTCTCTGACAAAATTATAGCCTTACTGGTAGTGGTTAAAACTAAAGATCTCTGACAAGATTGTAGCCCTACTGGTTTAGATTTAAAGTGGTCTGAAGAAAGAATGTGAAAATACTCATCAAGTGCCCCTCTTCATGTGACAACTTTTTCTTTACTTAAAGCAGACAGAGAGAAACAGTATTATACTAAAATAATTTCAGGCGTAGCATTTGAGTATTGAGCTCATTCTCATAAATCTTATCTGACATGTATTTTTTTTTTATATTATTTACTGCTACTTTGATTTCATTGCATCAACTATGATCATATAATATTTCTTTAAATTTTGATAAACACAAGGGGTCAGTTTTACTTATTATAGCTATACACACTTTTTCATTATCATTAATGATCTTTATGTTTTTAAATATAAACATGCTAGAAAATTAATATAATTTTTCAAAAAATATCAGTTGTAATCCTATAGCATTAAATAATATTAAATATGTGACCAATGTCCTATAATGGAAATAAGTACATTTTATATAATCATTCTGTGCTCTTTGGGAATGGGCTATCTTCATTACCAATCAGTTGGGTTTACACAAAGGTCTAATGTGACTGCAGAAGTATCTGCTTGTTTGATCTGGTCAACAGTTCACATACAATATCATGTAGTTGGTGTTTCTACATGACATTTGATCAACAATAGCCATAATTCTCAAGATCTCCCTACTGATTCTTCTAAATCAGCAAACAGAAATACCTGTTTTTGGCCTCCAGTTGGGATATTAGCTCCCTCTGTGCTTTGTTGGAGTCTAAACTGAAGTTCAACTCGGTTGGACTTCTTGCCTATAAGAGATAAAAATGTCTTTGCAGTGATTGTCAAATATACAAAAAAAAAAAACAAAAAAGAAAAAAAAAAAAAAAAAAAAACATACTTACATATTAAAAGAACTCATTACTAGTTTAACAAAGAAGCAAGTTTTCACTTTTAATTAATCTCATTTTCATTTTTCTGTTTGATAGTTTGACATTTACCAGAGAAACAATGACCGGATTTATAATCTTAATTTAAGGATTTTTCATGAATATTATATTTTAAATCTTTGTCCAATATATGTATGAAAAGTAAAGGCATCAATTATCATTTTATTATTTAGGTAACTCAAACAAATTATTCTGTAATACATGCAATCATGTCAAAAACAATCTGAATTATTAAAGAGGTTTTACTAATATATATTGATTAAATATGATCATTTTACAGAACTAAAATAATGATGTATTGATTATATATTTGGAATTATTTTAATATTAATTACATAACCTGCATTATGATTCAGTTCAGTATTGAGAGAACTCATCTAAGTTTTCCACATCTGAACTAGTTGAGGCTTAAATTACCCTAGCAAAATTTACCATAAGAGGAATATAAAATTCTTGACAAAACCTACCCAAGTGTAGTTTGTAACAAACCTTGGCAAAATATCCCACAAGCTTGCAAGAAACGTGTAATTCAATGAATACTTACCACAATCCAACGAACAGATTACCACAAATATCATAATCCAAAGAACTTAGTACAAATGCACTGTGAACAATAGTCCAAGGAAAAATTTACCATAAGTGTTCAACAGTCCAAAGAAAAGATTAGCACATGTACTGCAATCAAGCGAAAAACTTACCGCATGTAAAATAATACAAGGAAAATTTTGTACCACAGTGCACTGCACATGTACAATATAATCAAGTGTAAAAAAAAAAAAAATTAAAAAGGAGTTCAGTGTAAAAAAAACTGACCACAAGTGCATTGCATATAAAATACAGTTGAACTTCGATATCTCGAACACGGATATCTCAAATACCATGGATATGTCGAAGTCATTTTGAAGTCCCATCTGCTTATTCCTTAAGTATTTTACCCTGGATATCTCAAATCCTCAGTTATCTCGAAGTATTTTCTTGGTCCCTTTGAGTTTGAGATAACAAGGTTTGACTGTAATTCAATCCAGGAAAGGACACATTTCAAATGCAGTATACAAAAATGTGACCAAAAAAAATATACCACTGGTGTAACATAATCCAAAAACCCCAGGAAAAGTTTATAATAATCCTAGTAAAAACTTACCAAAAGAAACGTGTTAAATAATCCTAGTAAAAACTTACCACAAGTATAGTGTTTAATAAACCCAGTAAAAACTTACCACAAGTATATATAGTGTTTAATAAACCCAGTAAAAACTTACCACAAGTATATATAGTGTTTAATAATCCCAGTAAAAACTTACCACAAGTATAGTGTTTAATAATCCTAGTAAAAACTTACCACAAGTATAGTGTTTAATAATCCCAGTAAAAACTTACCACAAGAACAGTGTTTAATAATCCTAGTAAAAACTTACCACAAGAACAGTGTTTAATAATCCCAGTAAAAACTTACCACAAGAACAGTGTTTAATAATCCCAGTAAAAACTTACCACAAGAACAGTGTTTAATAATCCTAGTAAAAACTTACCACAAGAACAGTGTTTAATAATCCTAGTAAAAACTTACCACAAGAACAGTGTTTAATAATCCCAGTAAAAACTTACCACAAGAACAGTGTTTAATAAACCTAGTAAAAACTTACCACAAGTATATATAGTGTTTAATAATCCCAGTAAAAACTTACCACAAGAACAGTGTTTAATAATCCTAGTAAAAACTTACCACAAGTATAGTGTTTAATAATCCCAGTAAAAACTTACCACAAGAACAGTGTTTAATAATCCCAGTAAAAACTTACCACAAGAACAGTGTTTAATAATCCTAGTAAAAACTTACCACAAGAACAGTGTTTAATAATCCCAGTAAAAACTTACCACAAGAACAGTGTTTAATAAACCTAGTAAAAACTTACCACAAGTATAGTGTTTAATAATCCCAGTAAAAACTTACCACAAGAACAGTGTTTAATAATCCTAGTAAAAACTTACCACAAGAACAGGATTTCGATTCCGTTTCACACTTTGTTGAGATTTGCTCCTTCGAATTTTTTGAAAAAAAGTTTTCATGATTGCAGATTTATTTACCAGGTAATATTTCTCCAATGATATTTTTTCAAGTTTGAGAAAAATGTCCACATAAAATGTCAGCACTCAAAAGATCAATTCATCATAAACTGTCAATAAATAAAAGAGGGTGACGTGACCAGTGCTATCTAAACACTGCATTATTGATGGATAATTATATCCATTTGACATATTGTGCATTTGATGAAAACATCAATATGGATAGATTTTTATAAACTAGCAATTGTATCCTTTATGCTTTTTATCACTTCAATCCGAGGAATCTGGTGTCCGTTCCTCACAATATGAGAGTCTATTATATAATAGATCCACACTGTCTCCCCACTTCTGTCAAAGAGAGGTGCCATATGTACCGCAATAATCCATATATATAAACCGTGGAACATGTCCCTGCACAGTTCCTAGGACTGCTATAACCTGATTCAGCATTATTAGCTCTCCATACCCTCTCTATCTCATCTCGTCAAACACTATTGGCTATATGGGATTTTTTTTCTGGTCTTGTCTCTAAATGACATGAATAATTGCTCGAATTATGTCAACAGAGGAAAAAAATGGAAAACAATTCAAAAACTGCCTCTGACATTTTCTGCTGTCAAAGCTTAGGGGTACTTTAAGTTGCCTGTACTATAATATACAAAGTTGGACCGAAGTGTCAACATGTGTGAAACATTGAATCTGAGTGTGAATCTGGAAGTGTTGATGATACAGGAAATTCCTGACAAAGGCTGAACAAACATGAAACAAAGGCAGGCAATACTTCAGAGGGACTCATTGCTGCACTTTGCCCATCTCTTTGTTTTACTTCATCAAAAATGAAGCTCCCTTTTTTTTCCTCTCTCTATTTTTCATGATACATGCCTATATAAATATGCCAATCAATTTTCTGGGAACAAAACTAAAGAACCTATTCATTAACTATTGATGAACTGTACGGAGAATAATAAATACACAACGAAAACAGTTGAAAATCTATACGGATCAGTATATCTGTGAATGTTTCGTGATGCTAATGTCGTTATCTTGTTGTGTAAAAAGAGCCGACCCAGTTGAGCCATTAAAAGCACCTTGATTTAACTGTTAATTTGGTTATTAACATTTGATAAGCTGGTGTTTTTTGGTGGATAAGGAAGTCATTTTTATCCAAATTATTTTCATCTTGTTCCATTTTCAGCAATCAGACAAACATATTTCATACAATGACACAAACTACTATTTGGAAACAGGCACCTTGGAATATCAACTCTAAAATAATGGTGATTATTTTATTATGGAATATGGTTGGGAAAATAAAATATAAATATATAAAATAAAAATTATTTTCAAAAACAACAACAAAAAAGTATGTAAGAAAACTGTCCAATTAATAAAACAATATTTTTCAATTGAATCTTGAAATTTACTTCTCTGATTCAATCAAAAACCTCTTAAAAATGTGCCCCATGGTCCACAAAAAATATGCTCACTCAATTTACTTTAGTTCTGCTTTCTTCAGAAGATTTTTTAAATTCCCATGAAAAAATGTGCATGCCCCCATATTTTTGGCCCCACCTAATTCTAAAGGGTCTCTGAATCCGCACACCTTGGGGATGCTTCAATATTAATACATGTACATGTATGACTAACATGGCTTTGCAGTCATGGAGAATAAAACTCTACCCTGCATACATGCATTACATAAAATTTGATCCTAATGTAGCCAACTCTTAACCGGGGGTCCATAATTCAAGAAAAAAATAATGAATTCACACAGCTTGTGAATATTTGCAAATTAATGGTTCTATTGTGTTCTTTTATAAGATCTTAAAAAAAAAATTTCTTATATGATTCCATGCAAAACTTTGATTCCCTACAGTGGCCCCATCCTACCCCTCGGGCAATGAATTGAACAGTTAAAAATCTACACTGCCTCAGGAAACTATCATACACGTTTCATCTCTTCTTGTCCATTGGTTTTTGAGAAGATTTTTAAAGATTTTTCCTACTTATTTTAATGTAAAACTTTGATACCCTATTGTGGCCCCATCCCCTGGGGTTCATGATTTGAACAATTTAGAATTTACACTATATCAGGAAGGTTTCACATATGTTTCATCTTTTTTGGTACAATGGCTCTTGAAAAGAACATTTTGCTTCTACATTTCAATGTAAAAAATTCATCCCCTATTGTGGTCCCATCTTATCCACAGGGTGCATGATTTGAACACTTCCACATAAGTTTCACCTTTTCTGACCCAGTGCTACTTGGGAAGATTTTTGAATGACCCCACATTTTTTTTTTTTTTTTGCTTTTTCTTGATTATCTCCCCTTGGAATGAAGTTTATTTAGAATCCCCTTTAACAAAGGATGCTTTGTGCAAACTTTGGTTACAATTTGCCCAGTAGAAGAGTCCAAATTATGAAAAGTTTACAGACAGACGTATTGATGTCAGACAACAGGTGATCTCATGAGCTTTAAGCTCAGGTGACCTAAAAGGTCAACATAACAGAATCGCTACAGCAGAAAAGTAAGTAGACAAATTTTACTATGCAGGTGCTCCCCCTTCTTTAAATAATCTGAAGTTCAAGAAATAATGTATTGCACACAATTCTTTGATTTTTCCATAAATCTAAATAGAAATGCTTATTTCCACCCTTTTGACTGCTGTTCTAAGTTGTATTATTATTTGATTTAATGAAAAAACTGGGATGAAATCCTCATTTTGTTGTGGTTCATTGGCTTCATCATCATTAATTGTCTGCAAGCTAAACTTGGATCATCCATTATTTCTAACTAGATGGTTTTATTACCAATGATTTATTTCTTCTCAGCAGTTTGGGTTGACATTAAAACATAGGCATGATAATGTTAAAACACATCAATTAATAAAATATATATGATTATCATTTTCAGACAATATATCCTAGGTTTATTAAATCAACATAAATTCCTCTTACCTGTAAGTGCAGAGATAGTAAACAGTCAGACAACTGTATATTTATGTATGTGCTTCACTATTTTTTAATTTTTTTTTTGCTAGAGCTTTTATCAAGGAAGTAACGCTTTTTGAGACTATAGAATAGACACTGTGATATCTGTATACAATACTGTAGATTCCTAAATATATGCGAGGAATTAATTATTGCATAATTTTGCGAGAAGCACCACACACGAAATAAAATTATTTGCTTTTATTTTTATGGTGCTAAAATCCATGTAAAATCTGTTGATCAACCATTCACTCGCGAATTAATGTTCTCGCAATTTGACGTCCAAGAGCCATTTCGCGATAATAAGTAATCGCGCAAAATAAGGAATCTACAGTTTACTGTACTAAGTTAATATTGAAAACTTAGACATACTCTTGGTTATGCTCTTAAGTACATTCCATAAGGACACTTTCCACAATAACCCAGATTGAAATTCTTTCTTTACAAAATATTTGATATGTACTCATTATTGATGGACAGTGATGATTAAAGAAGATTCTATAAAAATTCAATATCTTAACCCATAACATGATAGACGGACAAAAAAGTTCCCCTATAGTGATAATTGATCTTTTACATGTCCAAAGCATTAAATAATCTGAACATTGCCAACAGCAAACAAAGCAGCCATAAGCTGTATTGACAGCACAAAAAATATGTTCACTCGACAATGTGAAAAATCTGCTGTTTTTGACACTTAAGGACAAGTCTAGTGAGGGTTCATACTGTCACATGTTCTTAGACCACTATTGATGATATTCACACATTGATGTTCCTGTATATATTATTATATACACCAGTTTTGAAATTCTACAATTGATCCAATCTCTGCTTTTCTATATTTTAACCATCATTCTCAATAGTTCATTTTCTTAACCTCTGATATTTAGGTAAATAGCTGATACCTTTTTTTTTATCATGATTAATTGCCGGGTATTGATTTGTGCTAGATCGATTGACATGAATTTACACAGGATATATCTTTAAATGAAACTTTGTGTGTGTGGGCACAGCTAACATTGCTTTTAAACTCTTGGTTTAATTCATTGTTGGAAAATACCAACATTCAAATTTATCACACTTTTTGCTGCCAGGAATCACAATAATTTGACTGTCACTGTTGGCATCAAATTACCTCCTATTATGTAGACATTCAAAGCTTACTGTAATGCATCAAATTATATTTCAAGATTTTTGCTGTTGAACTCAATAAAAGTCACTTGTATAGTTATGGTAAAAAAATTTACTGTGTGGCTGTAACATAAAACATAGGAATGGCTGGCAAAAGAAAATGACACAAATGGTCTTGCAATGCTGTCACATAAAAATGAAGAAAACTGACAACAAAATTAGTGCCTTTTTAACATTTGGTTAACAAAATTTTCAAACCATACTGAGAACCCCTCCAAAGACAATTCTTTAGATAGCAAGAGGCCTCCACTCTTCAAAGCTCACCTGAGTGTTCAATAATCCTACAGGAAAATGAATGTGAAACACTTCTGACCTCCTAAATGTATCTAAATTTGCTTGCAAATAAATTTGAAAATTTTAATCTTAATTATGTTCCCATAAGGAAGATCTTTAAAGAATTTTACTGATATTTTATTAAACACTGAATGTTTTTTCACCATTGCTCTGGCTTTAGGAGACCAAAATATAAACAAATTTGAATCTTTACAAGGTAATAATTTAAAAGTTGTTTTTTTTTCTTTTTTAAATGGTCAGCTTATGAAAACATTTTTTCTTATCATAAATTAAAACACACTTATAGTGAAGTATCAGGGACAAAAAATATAAAGAAACTTAATTTAAGTTATATCCAGTAAGTTTATAATGTTATGTAAAATAAAATTATGGGGAATAAATATCACTTAGCTGTTACCATAAATTCATTATAACCATGTGTGCTGTGGACTAATATTTCTAGTGAAAAAAATTAACGTACCTTAGTATAAAAAGAACAGTCTTGATGTTAAGTGTTTGACAAGTCATCTTAATTAATATCTTTTTCTTTTTAAGAAGTTTTGTCTTTGTACAGGAAAGCTCAGGTGAGCTAAAAATGAAACTTGAAAAGAGCAGAAAATTCAAATCATTGCTTTTCCTGTCAAAACCCCCTAGATGTCATGCAAATTTTGCCTAAAATGACACTGAAATTGTTTCTACACATGAATATCCTGAACTCTGGAGTGGCAAGGGTCTCTAGAGAAAAAGATGACTGATTCATCACACAATATGCTGGCTAATGACAATTAAACTAAAGCCTGCACAGTACCTTGCTCAAAATAGGCTGCATAAAAAAAATTTAAAGCATTCAGTATATTGTTTGAAGATTTACTTCACTTTCAATCTTTATTTTAAATCTGCCCATTTTTTCAAAACTTTCATTAATTCTTTATAATGATGCAATGAATACTTCATCATTGCTTATTAAAAGTCATGTCAATTCTAATTTCACTTTTAACTTCTTGCATCCCTTTTTTGGGACAAATATGTGGCTATCTATAATGCTTTTGGTGTGGGTTTGGTATGTAAAGTATTCTGTAGGGATGGCAGACTAATACATCGTCAAACTGGCGGGACTAGGGTCGAACACAATAATTATCTAGACAAAATTCAGTTAAACACAATATAATACTATTCATTAATAACAAATTCATTAATCAATAATCCAATCTATGTAAGGGAGTGGGACAAAATTACACACATGGACGGCAAGCTTAATTTGGACTCAACCGATTAAAAAATGAGATAATGGCTCATTTTTACCAAATAATCATCCTTCACGATCTACAAATATCAATCTGTTACTCAGTAAAGTGCATTTTAGAGTACCATTGGAATTTCATAACCTTTGAAAACAAGGAATTGACCATTAAAATGCTTACTATGTTGGAAGAAAGTTTATGTCCAAATGTTTCATGGTGGGTGATTTAAAATTTCAAAGTTCAATATCTTAATTATAGCAGAAATTGTGACCATTGACTGCAATTTTTAAAACAGCTTTTGATGTATTACAATCTTCTTTACCTGAACATCAACATCTAGATTAATCTGCCCACATGGCATTTAATCACTGTGTATGCAGAATAATTTTATAGTGGAATGCTTCATCAAGGTACAATTGTAAATCAAAATATTATATAGTGTGAACAAGATGTGTTTGTGAAACACTGATGCCCCTGTATGGCAACTTATAGGGAAGGTTAAACCTTCTCAAATGCAAATCAAATATGTTGGTACCAAAAGTAAGGTCTTGTCTTGAAAAATATACCTGTGAAAAATGAAAGCCCTAGCAGCAACCATTGAAAAGATATGAAAAAGGTTAAAGTTTTTCAAAAGTGAGGCAAACATCAAAGTCATGGTCAAATGGTCAAAATTAATGGTGCCCAAGAAAAGGCCTTCTCACAAGAAATACACATGTGAAATATGAAAGCCCTAGCACAAACCATTCAAAAGTTATGGCCAAGGTTAAAGTTTTTCAATTGTAGGTCAACCTCCAAGGTCAAAAGGTCAAAGTTCTTGGTCTCCAAAGTTAGGTCTTGTCACAAGGATTACATATGTGAAGTATGAAAGCACTAGCACCATCTGTTCAAAAGAAATGGCCAAGGTTAATGTTGGTTAAAATTTTGCAAAACTGGGTCAAACTCCAAGGTCAAGGTCAAAAGGTCAATTATGATGGTACTCAAAGAAAGGTCTTGTTACAAGGAATACACACGTGAAATATGAAAACCATAGCTCCAACCAATCAAAAGTTATGGGCAAGGTTAAAGTTTTTGCGGACAAACAGACAGACAGACGGACGGACAGGGCAAGAACTATATGCTCCCGAATCTTCGATTACGGGGGCATAAAAAACCCCAGAGTGGCTAACCTATTGCTTTAAAACTTAGGTTTCATGAAACTTGTCAAATCTTTTCTTCATAACATACTGTAAACAAAATAAATGCCAAGTACTAAATCACGTAAAGTTGGTCAACCTCCAAGTCAAGGACAAAAGGTCAACATTGTTGGTACCTAAGGAAAGGTCTTTTCACAAGGAATACACATGTGAAATATTAAAGCCCTGGTACAACCTGTTCAAATTTTAAGGCCAGGCTTAAAGTTTTTCAAAAGCAGGCCAAACTCCAAGGTCACTGAGTCAAAATTTTTGGTATGCAAAGGAGAGGTCTTGTCACAAGAAATATTCATGTGTAATATGAAAGCCCTACCTTCAACCATTCAAAACTTATGGCCAAAGTTAAAGTTTTTCTTTATAAGTGGGTAAAACTCCAATGTCAAAATTGTTAGTACCAAAGGAAAGATCTTAAGGAATATATGTGAAGTACAAAAGCCCTAGCACCAAACATTCAAAAGTTATTGCCAAGGTTAAATTTTGCAAATGTTGGTCAACTCCAAGGTCAAGAGGTCAAATAAGCTGGTACCCAAAGAAAGGTCTTATCACAAGAAATATACATGTGAAGTATGAAAGCCAGAGCTCCAACCAATCAAAAATTATGGCAACGTTAAATTTTTTGTGGACAAACAGACAAACATACAGACAAATAAATGGACAGAGCAAAAACTATGCAGCATTTGCCCCTGAATCTTCAATTATAGGGACATAAAAATACCATGAAAAGTTTTATGTTGATTAAGATAATTGTATAAAAGATGTAGATATGGTAATGTCACTGTAATTTAAAAGACAAAACAATTCATTAAAAGACACCTTGCTTTCTTTTCTAAATGTATATGATTTCTTAACATGACTTCATTAGATTATTGCAGCATCTTACACATACATGCAAATACTTTACAGGAGCCTTGAAAATACTAGACTTCAGGTGAAAATACTGCACATTGTTCTTCAAAAAACTACAAAATTTCAATTAATTGTTTTATTACATTAACCAAGCACAGTAAGTCACACGTCAAACAATTTCTGGTGTTGTGAGAGGAATAATTAAAGGAAATTAGTGGTTTCTGGTAAACAATTCAAAAATACAGGACAATTTTTCATTTCGCATGAATTTTTGGTGTCCCGCCATATAATCCTGTGAATGGGGTAATAAATGTGATACAGTTGAACTTCGGTATCTCGAAGACAGATATCTTGAATACCATGGATATGTCAAAGTGATTTGGAAGTCCCAAGCACTTAATATTTTAATTAAGTATTTTACCCCAATATCTCGAACCCTCGGATATCTCAAAGTTTATTCTTGGTCCCATTGAGTTCAAGATAACGAGGTTTGACTGTATTTTGTGTACATGTAGCCTGAGTAATTTCACATGTAGGCTTACAATTCTTGAGCCAAATCAATGCTTATCATGGACATTGGAGACATATAAAACCATGGTTTTAAATGTCTCTGTGCACATTAAATTAATATTTTTTGAAAGACGTAGTCTAATAGCAGCAACAGTGCATGCAATCAAATTTTTATAATGTGCAAACACGTGCAACTCAATTTGGTTAAAAAACCATTGCAGTTATGAGATTCTTTCAAAAAAATAATTCAATGCTAAAATAATGTCAATATACATTATCATAATTTCTTCAGCAGTTATATCCTTATATCACTATATTTCTGTTTACATAGTGTGCACTTATCCTTTCTTTAATAATTTTTTTTTCATATATAAATTACATTAAAAGAAAACTATGAAAAAAAGATTAATATAAAACTTTATGGCAGATACTTGCTCAATAAACACAAAAGAGGCATTTACTCAAGATAGAATTCTTTTAAAATTTTCTATCATTCTAGACTGTATACAAGCATCTGCCTCCTGAAATAAATTCCTTGCTGAAGACTTAATTCTGAATTTCATTGGCATATTGGTGAAACTATTTCTGCGACAGCTCTGCACAAATCTGTTTCCATGACAATTAATGTGGAAGACAAGTAATATTTTCAGGAATAGAGAATATATCCATTCATGAATACCAATGACAGCTCAGAATAGACGGTATCCTACAGAAATTGGTTCAGATGTGATTATGGGCTTTATAATCAAAATTAATATTATATGTCCACTTGTGATCAACTCCATATGAAACATAATGTGTCCCCTGACATTATTGTGCTTAAGAAGAATTTTGACTGTGTCCATGTCTTAACTTTGTCAATTCAAATTAAAGCTGACCTAACTCTTCATTAGAGTGGAATACATGACTGTTACTGTTCAAAGTAACAATATAATTCAATGTATATTATTTTAAAGAAAAAGCCTCATTTCCATTTACAAACTTTAAATTTTTTTCATTTCAAAGAGATGACTACGACCATGCTTATGTCAGCTAATCTGAGGTCATGGCCCCCATATTGAATTTCTTGGATAAAGAAAAAAAAATGCAGTGCTTTCTTTCTTTCTCATTTACTCATTTAACAAAAGAAATTAAGACATAATATTATCTAGAGAACAAATCTTCACTTCATAGCTCCTGTACAATATAAAATTTTCCACAAGCAAGACCATGACATTGCCTCAGCCTGCTGTGGGTCAAAGGACCCAAAAGTAGGTTGTCGCCATTTATGGTTTTTTCCTGTCATAAAAATTGGTTTCATCTGATTTGCTGGAATTTGTCATCTTGGATTTAATATCAAACATAAGAAGAATCCCGAGATATCTAATGATTACTTAGACAACCACAGACATATGACTTCTAATGAAGATGGTGTACTAAACACAAGAGGAAATTAAAGCTGAGTACTGAGACAGACGTTTGATATAAAATCTACTGTAACACAACATTCAACATCTAAGATGAGATTAGAGTACTTAAAAATGATGTATTGTGACAAAAGTTTAAGTACTTCTACAAGACTATGAAGGCAGAAATCAAATGTCTAGAAATAATTCAAAATATCTAATATTCACTTCTAGACTTATTTAAAGTTGGAATGTCATCAAGTTTCACATATTTTTAGAACTAATATTGGATTCACAAAAGGCATAACCAATAATTTTGAGCTACAGAAAGTAAAACATATGAAAACAGAAGTTTAATCTTATTAAACCTCATACTTTTTAAATTATTTTATAGGATTTTTTTTTTTTATTTACAAATTTTAGAGACTAATTTTTCTTTATTATTCATTCCAAGTTGTTAAATCTAATAAAGGAAATCAAATAAAACCTATAGCTTTTCACAGTACAATGAGAATATCTGATGCACATGGTGCCTTTGTTGCAATGACATCTTTGAGCTAAAAAATATTGTGTGCTAATTTTATAAAATTTGGTTTAGTAAATTTTTTTCTGGGTAATATACTTCACATATCCTGTACATGTTTTCTAATGTTTCATATAGCACATATAAGAATTTAGTATTAGATTGTAAACCTGTGGTATGTTTTTAAAATCTAATGCATTAATCAGTGTTGTAATATCACCAAATTCTGTACATTTCAAATAATTATGTGTTATGTCTACTTTTGCAATACATGATTTACTACCGTATAGCGGGAATTTTTAGCAGGGTGCTAACTTTGACTTAAATTTATTTAAGCAGTTCTGAAGCAGCCTGCTATAATTAAAACTAAATTTGCACCCTTACATATAGATATGGAATACAACAAAAATAACTTGGATCAGTCTCTTGTTACATGTAAGCAATATTTACACCCACTAAAGAAACCCACTATAAGGTATTTAAAAGATTTTATATATACTTTCAAAACATAATAAACAAGAGGCCCATGGGCCATTCTGCTCACCTGAGTCACTATGACCGTACTGTTCTTCATCAGATTTTCCCCCTTATATATTCCTATGTAAAACTTTTATCCCCTATTGTGGCCCCACCCTACCCTGGGGAGTAATAATCTGAATAAACTTCAATCTACACAACCTGAGGATCCTCACATAACAATATAAATAATCATGCCTTCTTAAAGAAGAAGATTTTTAAAGATTTTTTCCCCTATATATTCCTATGTGAACCGTTGATCGTCCATTGTGGTCCCAACCACCCTGGGGATCATGATTTGACAAAATTTGAAAAAAAACTTAAACATACGCTATGTAAGGAAGCTCTCATATAAGTTTCAACTCTTCTGGCCCGGTGGTTCTTGACAAGAAATTTTTTTCCTATACATTCCTATTTAAAACTTTGATAATCTATTATTTAATGCCTTTGGCTCAGGTGAGCTAATTAAACTATGATTGGTATCTTTACTTTTTGAATTCTTTTATCTTTTGATAACTTTGACACTAACTTTTGGCTGCATAATTGACACTATGTTTATGGCAAACTGACCATAATTATTGTCCACTGAACGACCAACAAAATTTAAATGAGGATTTTTGGATTTAGTTCTACACTGCTTCTATTAAATTACTACTATCTTAAGAGGAACAGTTAATTTTGGTTATAAATATACTATTCACTAATGACACATCAATAAGACTAAGTACTTTGGATTCCTCAAAGTCTGACTACAACAGTCTATTTGATACCCCTCACACCATTTTCTACCGAGTCTCAATGAAGCATCTACGCAGCTCACCTTACAGCACAATATGAAAATCTACAAGGAAAATTTCACTCCAACTTTTGCTTGATACAGGCATACTATTACAAAGTTTTCAAACATAATTCTTTAATATGCTAAAATTTTGATTTAAAACAAAATAGCACTTATTTCTAATATTATACTTTCATGTAAATTACTTGAATTTGATTCATCCATAAAATTTTTATCTGAATGATGAAACCACACCCTCCAGCGTGGTAGAACTTAGCAACAATCAACATTGCTTGACAACAGCTGATATTCCCCAAAAATTATGACTGTGCGGAATCTATGCCTGCTCTCTTTACCTTTATTTGTATACAATGTTCAGTATAATATAATAAATACTGCATGTAGTTGAGGGCATCATTTGAAAATTCCACCCCTTGAAAACCATTGTCAACCTCGACTGCACCTCTATTGTCAATGGTATTCTTCGAGTGAAAATATTTACTGATATTCCTTTAAAAATTGCTTCAATAGAGACCTATACTTAACCAGAAGGCTTTGATGAAACTGAAGCTCTACTTTTGTGTACTTGGTGTAATTTAGTATAGTGTACTTGTGTACCAAGTCTTATTGAAATTGGACCAAAACTGTAGAAGGAGTAGCATTTTGAACAAGATGTGTTTGTGAAACACTGATGCCCCTGTATGGCAGCTTATACGGTTTAAGGTTTTTATCACGTCTCAAAATTTTTTGATATAACAAAGTTTACATGCTATTAAAATCATATATTTAAAAATCTTTGCTAGAAAATTAATATTTCTGATGTTTCAGCGATTCAAAGTTTGAATTTCTCAATATGCATATTTTGATCACCAATGTTACGTGCCATTGCTCTGACGTCATAGGTGTCAATCCTGGTCAAGCGAAGTACTTATCATGTATACAAAAAGGTTCATTTGTAGTGTCTATTAAACCTGTTAGAAAATAATTAAGAGATAATTGGATAACTGACAGCTAGTAAGGTATAATTTAAAGCTTTAGGATGCACAAATGTGCACAGGAAAGATTTTAGGAAGAAATTTTTTTCCACATTTTCTGGACTTGATCGAGAGATGAAAGGGGGACCTTTTTCTGCAAATGCAATGAAGTTTATCTCCATTCAGAACAATCGTTTATGCCCGATAGATCACAAATTTTTTCTGTCCTATTTTTAGGAAAGATACAATTTAAAAAAATAATAAATGACAAACAGACATTTTTTAAAAGTTGCACAGAATCTAGTAGGAATGTTGTGAACTTCGTAATGGCGTACGGCACCATTGAGGAAGTGTCATTTCCAGTACATGATATTCAGTGCTGGAACAGATAGAAGATATACAGGATTTATCGATATATAATTCATTAAAATAATAATGAAGGAGAATTTAAAATTCCCATATTTATAAATGTTTACGAGGTTAAACTTTAGTAATTCGTTCTATTAAGTCGAAGTCCCGAGTTGTCAATGGCTTCATCTTCGGTGACCTCTCCAATTGTCGGCATATTTTCTGCTTATTTCTCTCTGCTAATCGTTCATACATAGAAGATTGACCGCCCATAACCAAAGGAATATAGCCGATGTCAAAATTTCAATCGGCCATATTGTGTATCCTATTTATTTAGCATAAAAATCTATTCAATATATTTTTTCTTACGATAAGCTTTACGAGTTCTATTGACCATTGACACCTATGAAGTTTCAGTACTACGTGACCCCTATCTAATTAGTGGAGATTTTTACTTCGAGGGCCCTATGTGAAGTGTGAAAGCCCTAGCACCAACCATTCAAAAGTTATGACCAAGGTTAAAGTTTTTCGAAAGTAGCTCAAACTCCTTGTCAAGGTCAAAGAGTCAAAGTGGTTGGTATCCAAAGGAAGGTCTTGTCACAAGGATTACATATGTGAAGTATGAAAGCCCTAGCACCAACCATTCAAAAGTTATGGCCAAAGTTAAAGTTTTTCAAAAGTATGTCAAACTCCTATGTCAAGGTCAAAGGGTCAAAATGGTTGTGTCCAAAAAAAGGTCTTCTCACAAGGATTACATACGTGAAGTATGAAAGCCCTAGCTCCAACCATTCAAAAGTTATGGCCAAGGTTAAAGTTTTTCAAAAGTATGTCAAACTCCTAGGTCAAGGTCAAAGGGTCAAATAGGTTGATATCCAGGGGAAGGTCTTGTCACAAGGAATACACATGTGAAGTTTGAAACCCCAAGCACCAACTGTTCAAAAGTTATGGCCAAGGTTAAAGTTTTACAAAAGAAGGTCAAACTCCAAGGTCAAGGTCAAAAGTTCAAAGTTGTTGGTATCCAAAGGAAGGCCTTGTCACAAAGAATACACATGTGAAGTTTGAAACCCCAAACACCAACTGTTCAGAAGTTATGGCCAAGTTTAAAGTCTCATAAAATTTTGCAAAAGTGGATCAAACTCCAATGTCAAGGTCAAAAGGTCAAATATGATGGTACCCAAAGAAAGGTCTTGTCACAAGGAATACACATGTGAAATATGAAAGTCATAGCTCCAACCAATCAAAAGTTATGGACAAGGTTAAAGTTGACAACAGACAGACAGACAAACAGACAGACAGGACAAAAACAATATACCCCTGGGATCTTTCGATCCTGGGGCATAAAAAGTGTTTATGGACAGCTAGACAGACAGATAGATGGATGAAAGACACCTTAATATGACAAACTCTTTTGGTCTCTGACCAGTAAAAGCTAAAAAAAAGTCTGCAAGTCCAATGCATTACTGAGTGGTCAAAAAAAAAATTGATGTTGGACTTCAGAGTGAGATATTGGACCTATTGATGAGATATTGGACCCCTATGACGTCTTTTTATGTCATCACACTGTAGGCAGGATCAGCTATCAAATATTGCAATAATGGAAGCCAAGATGTGTAAAAATAAAAAGTAAAAGGTATAACAAAACATTTATTGACTGTGTTCTCGGCCAACATGCGTTTTGTTGACCTCTCAAACCTAATGGCCTCAGGAAAACAGTTTGATTTTTCGGTCTGACAAAACGCATGCCCTTGAAGCCAGTCAAAAAATGTATAACATTACCCTCAATTACATGCAGTATTTATATACTGATTACCTGCAGTAGTGATTGTCTGTGAGTGTATAGTTCTTACATCTATAGATTTGTCTATATATACTAGGAGTTACTTATTTTGATCAGTACTTACATTAATAGATTTATCTAAATTTATCTAAAGCAGCTACCTTTTTGTGTTCAGTTCTTACAACCATAAAGTTACCTTTAGCAATGGTCCTTTGCGTTTGTACTGTACATATATTTGTACATTTATAAGCACTTTCTGTGTTTAAAAAATAAAATACCACCTCAGTAGATATATCTGTAGAAATACTTTACCCGTGGAAATAATTGTGTGGGGGAAATTTTTTGTGAATTTTGTGATTAGTAAAGTTTCACAAAATTTATTACCTGGCCAGAGATTTCACATAAGGTAACATACTAAACAACAAACCAACATATTTTCTGTAAATTCTTTAACTTCCGCAAAAATAATCCCTATGCAAACACTTTGTTCCACAGAAATTGTAGAATTTTAGCCCGTAAAAACATCCACGTTGACAGTGGTACTTTGTATGTTATAAAATACTTACATCTGTATATTTATCTGTAGCAGTGGTTACTTTCCATTTATAAAGTACTTACATGTACACTTATATTCCTGTGTTTTGTACTTCTAACACAAATGTAGATTTTTTTGTTATTTTACTAGACAGAGCCTTTATTTGACACATATCCAGAGCTAGAAAGCCTCAATTTTGACTCACTGTATTTTCTGCATCTGCTGCCAGGCGAGCTGCATACCGGGCAATCAGACGATGTTCATCGTCCACAGGAACACACTCTACGCTAGCTGTCATCTTCCTGGGGCTAAAATCAGGAAGTTGTTCATCTTAATATAAGTATAAACTTGGAGGGTGTATATCTTTGTCTTAGCCTTCTTTTAGACTTGAATTAACTGGTATAGATCTCTATTTATAAATTAATGCTGAACAATTTATAGTAACTATTTAAAAAAAAAATTAATATTATAACTACAGTAATTTCTCTTTTGTTAATGGGGCCCCTGAATGGAAAATTACTAGATCCACCCTAGAATATAACCTTGATCTCCTTTGTAATATTAATTATTTTAAGTTCAATTCTACCTTTTCTGAGGTTCCCCTCCATTCAGCTGTAATGAGTTGACTGCTTGATGCAACAGAGTGTCATGGAAACCATTTCTAGGTTGCTGTTGTTGTGGAGTTGGAGGTCTAGAAAAATAAGACAGCCAGATAATTTTGTATTATCAAACAGCACAAGATGTGTTTGTGCAACACTGAGGCCCAAGTGGCAGCTCATGCCCAAGGTTAAAGTTTTTCAAAAGAATGTCAAACTCCAAGGTCAAGGTCACGAGTTAAAAAATGTTGGGACCCAAAGAGAAGTCTTGTCACAAGGAATACATATGTGAAGTATGAAAGCCATAGCACCAACCATTCAAAAATTAAGACCAAGGTTAAAGTTTTTAAATGTAGGTCAAATTTCAAGACCAAGGTCACATTATATATTGGACCCCCCCCCCCCTTTCCCCAAGTCTTGTCACAAGGACTGCACAATCCATGTGAAAAATGAAAGCCCTTGCACCAACTGTTCAGAATTTATGGCCAAAGTTTAAGTGTTTCATAGCTAAGTCAAATTTTAAGCACAAGGTCATGAGGTCAAAAATGTTGGTAATCAAAGAAAGGTCTTGTCACAAGAAATACGCATATTAAATATGAAAGCTCTAGCACCAACCATTCAAAAGTTATTAACTGGGGTAAGTTTCAGCAGACAGAAAAACAGACAGACCAAACTATACACCCCTGTATCTCCAATAGGGGCATAAAAAGATATAAAACATTTCCTCTCAAAAACTTAATCTTATTGATAAAAACAGTCCACATAAAATGAGCTTAAGTGAATTATCATGACCATGCAAGTTCTTCCTGAAGAGAACTGGACATTGAGGTACATTTACCAAAACAATATGTATAAGCATATAGTCATGTTACACAACTGTTGATACAGACATAGATTAATTATAATATGAAATGTTAATATATTATACAGTTGAACTTCGCCATCTCGAACACTAATATCTTGAAAACCATAGATATGTCGAAGTGATTTGGAAGTCCCAACCACTTATTCGAATATGTTTTTTAACCCTCGGTATCTCAAATAATTGGATATCTCGAAGTTTTTTCTTGGTCCCATAAAGTTTGAGATAACGAGGTTTGACTGTATATGTACATGTGCATTCACATTAACTTTGCTACATTTGAAGATATGAGACTCCAGAATTAAACATTCCCTATTCATCCCAATCACTGCTTCTACTCCTAAATATGTGCTCCATGAAGCTACATGTGTTTCAATGAATTATAAGAAACACTATGTATCTAAAAGTAACTATATACACTTATATTTTTTAAAGTCAAAATAACTAAAATCTTTAAAATTTGTTTCAATAAAGCAATTACTGTAAAATCCAATATTTTCGTGAGTCAAATTTTTGTGTTTTGAGAAAAAAAAAATGGTTCGTACGGATTTGATTTCATGGTTGAAGTAGTGTTAAGTTGTTTTATACCGGTATATGATTTTTTACATTTCATGGGGAACATGAATTCACATGTTTCTTCATGCCACAAAAACAACAAATATTAAACCCCCTACAAAAATTAGTGATTTCTTCTAGGACTTTTTTTAAAAGAAATATTACATGTATCAAGGAAAACCTCTTGTACAACTTTTTGCTTTACACAGAACAATTAATACCAAAGGTTCCATTACTTTGCTCCACTTTTCCTCAATTTCAGAAGCGTATGGCATGTTTGGGATAAATATGGTATTATACCTGCCACACATACGAGTACACATAACTATGAAATATTATTGTACTATAGAAACATCTCAATCATTCATCAATAGAACAATTGATCAATATTATAAGAAGAACACAATGAAATCAAAGTGTCAATCTCCATGTCTTTTTGTGTAGAAAACGCAACATCTGAAGAAGTTCTCAGGAGTTATTGGACTTGTGTATGGGAATCTGTATTAACTTCAATACAAAGCTTTGCTTTTAATCTTCTCTGCTTTTTACGCAGATATACTAGGCCTGGGTATCAGCTGGGAATTTCCTATTGCCATATACTGTGATATTTTTAACTGTATTGTGATTTTGTACATTGTATTGGAATATTTTCAGTAACAGATAAAATGACCCTTTCTTGTTACATTAACCTCCATTTATAAGCAGAGTGTATTTTACTATTATAAATGAAGTGTAAGAAAGTTCTTGTTGATTTCACTACAGTTTTGCAACGAAATGTAACCACACAACAGCAACCTTACTGTTTGGCATGATTGAAACGTTTCTGACATTTTTACTTAAGAAATTCGAAGCCCAAGCATTGTGCTGGTATATTGGTACTGAGAAAACTTATCACAATCAAATATTTTTTGCCAAGGAATCGCAATATACTTGAATATCGATATTATTGTGCAGCCCTAATATATACTCAAGGAAAAAAAAATCTTTGGTAAAGGATGTGTCTTAAGATTTCACAGAATTCAAATCCCATGTTAAGCTTGCTATTTAGAACATTACTTAGTGTTATTTATGTCTGCATTAAATTTTCATTGCTCAAACTATCATGCATGATACAAACTATACAAGACCCATACAAAGGACAGACTCCCTGTATATAGAGACAACATGTTTTATGCTTATATTGTGATTAGATTCTGTACAACAATATAGACCTACTTCAATAAAGACATGACTTCTTCAAAAGGCAGATTTCTGAAAGTAAAATGTGGTTAGATATAGCTAGTGCTTAAAGGAAAAAAAAACTGTAAAATAAAAAATACAATTTGGTATCTGCCATAAAAAAAATATAAACTTAGTAAAATTTGCATGTTGAAATTAATGAACTGAGAAATTACAGCATGTCTCATTTATCAAATTGGAAAATTATAAATCAAGCATACAAGTATATTGTTAAAAAAAGAATTCAATCTCTAGGACAGTATACATGTTATTGTGATAAATATATAAATCTAAATAAATAAAAAATTTTGAAGAATTTTGTTGAAACTTAATAGGTTTCAGGCAGTCAATGAATGTTTGTAGTCTAATTATCAAACAAAATATAAAGGTGCAACTAGCTTGGAAAAACATAGAACGAAGGATCAGCAATCAAAGTCAGAAAAAATGTCTAGAAAAAAAATTAACTTAGTCACTAACATGATGTATGACAAGTCTACAGTTTTTTCTGGGGTCTCGGGGAACTGTGGGAGCTTCGATTGCGTTGATTTGTTTGGCACACATTTAAACGTCTTTTTCAGATTATGTCCAATCTGCTTGGCTGGAGATTTCTGTACAAAAAGTAAGGTCATCATTTCAAAACAGGAACACTTAGTACACATGTAAACAGCAAAATACGAGGCAAGTAAGGAAACATATGACTGTTAATTTATTACAATATAATGGCTAATCTATACCTGCAAAAAATTATAGCATATTTCTAATTTGTTCCTATTGCAAAAATAGATTGTAAAATATGTTCAAAATTAACTTTCAAAACTAGAAATATGTCCATAGGACATGAATGCCCCGCCGAGGGTACATGAGTAATGCAACATGAAAATTTGTTTTAGTGTATGAATTTGATGAGAATATCTTGAATAGTTTCTTTAAAATTGAAATCTAAAAAGTTGGATATAGATGATAAATTCTCGCCAAATTATGTATAAGTGCATAAACTTACATAAATATATCTTAAATGGTTTCTTTAAAATTAAGCAAAATGCAAATCTAACAAAAGTGAGGTCAAGGTCACAAAAAAGTTCAAGGTCAAATGTTTTTGATGCAATTGAATACTTCTCACAAATATGTATCAGCATATTTAAGTTTGATAAAAATATTTGAGTGGTTTATTTAAAACTGAGCTAAACACTAATTCAAAATAAATGAAGTTAAGGTCAAAGGAAAGGTCAAGGTCAAAAAATGTTGATGCAGTTGAAAAGGTTACATCAGTATGTATTAGCATATGAAGTTTGATAAAAAATTATGAATGTTTTCTTTAAAACTGAGTTAAACACAAATTGAGAAAAGTGAGGTCAAGGTCAAAGGAAAGGTCAAGGTCAAAAAATATTGATGCAGTTGAATAGCTTACATCAGTATGTATCAGCATATGAAGTTTGACACTAATTAAAGAAAAGTGAGGTCAAGGTCAAAGGAATGGTCAAGGTCAAAAAATGTTGATGCAGTTGAATAGCTCTCATCAGTATTTATCAGCATATGAAGTTTAATAACACTATCTTAAATGGTATCTTTAAAAGTGAGCAAAAAACTTATTTAAGAAAAGTGAGGTCAAGGTCAAAGGAAAGGTCAAGGTAAAAATATTGATGCGGTTGAATAGCTCTCATCAGGATGTATCAGCATTATGAAGTTTGTTAAAAATTTCTTGAATGGTTTCATTGAAACTGAGCTAAACAGTAATTTAAGAAAAGTGAGGTCAAGGTCAAAAGAAAGGTCAAGGTCAAAAAATGTTGATGCAGTTGAATAGCTTACATCAGTATGTATCAGTATATGAAGTTTGATAAAAATATCTTGAATGATTTCATTAAAACTGAGCTAAACACTAATTTAAGAAAAGTGAGGTCAAGGTCAAAGGAATGGTCAAGGTCAAAAAATGTTAATGCAGTTGAATAGCTTACATCAGTATGTATCAACATATGAAATTTGATTACATTATCTTGAATGGTATCTTTAAAACTGAGCTAAACACTAATTTAAGACAAGAGGCCCATGGGCCTTGAATCGCTCTTCTGATAAACTGTACAACCTATCACTTCTATTTGAAGCCTCGAAGTATCCTGTATATTTAGATAAACCCTTGAAATTCCAATTCACACTCTGAGAACCCAAGATGATTCTAAGTCAATTAGTACCTGAGAGTTGGTCATGGTGACCTACTTATCACTTGTCATTCTCTGAGGACCCATCAACTAAGTTTGATGATTCTAAGCCAATTAATACCTAAAATATTTTTTAAAATTATAACCATAAAATTTTATAAGTAGGTCAAAGTGACCTACTTTTCAATTGTTTTACTCCAAGGACCCAAGATGCATCAACTGACAAAGTTTGATGATTCTAAGCCAATTAGTACCTGTAATATTTAATTAAAGCCATAAATTGTCAAAAGTAGGTCACGGTGACCTACTTTTTAGTCGACCTACTCTGAAGACCCAAGATGCATCAACTGACAAAGTTTGATGATTCTAAGCCAATTAGTACCTGAAATATTTAATTAACGCCATAAATTTTCAAAAGTAGGTCACTGTGACCTACTTTTTAGTCGACCTACTCCGAAGACCCAAGATGCATCAACTGACAAAGTTTGATGATTCTAAGCCAATTAGTACCTGAAATATTTAATTATAGTCATATAAATTGAAAAGTAGTTCACGGTGCCCTACTTTTCAGTTGACCTTTTTTGAGGACCCAAGATGCATCAACTTACAAAGTTTTATGATCATAGGACTTAAAATGTCCAAATTATGCCTCTAAAATGCTTTGAAATCGAATGCCTGCAAAGTTCAAAAAGTAGGTCACTGTGACCTACTTTTTAATAAATATGTTTTATGGCCCCAAGATGCATCACCTTACAAGATTTAATGATTCTAAGCCTCCCCGTATTCGAATTAATGACCTTAATTGTTTTAAAAAAGATTAGCCATAAAATTCAAAAAGTAGGTCAAGGTGACCTACTTTTTAGTTGACGTACTTTGAGGACCCAAGATGCATCAACTGACAAAGTTTGATGATCATAGGCCTTAAATTGTTCAAAATATGCCTCTAAATCATTTTGAAAAAGAATGGCCGCAAAATTTAAAAAGTAGGTCACCGTGCCCTACTTTTGAGTCAACATGATATGAGGTCCTTAGATGCACCAACTGACAAGACTTGATGATCCTAGTCCTTATAGTAAGCAAAATATCAACATTTTAATAAAATGTAATTTTTGGTCAACTTTGAAGTGACCTTGAGACCACGCCCTTTGCCCCAGGGTAAATCCCCGTGCAAATTTTAATCTACAACATATCCTCATCCTTTTGTGTAAGTTTGGTGATAATCTGCCCAGTGGTTCTAGAGAAGAAGATTTTTTAGCAACCAGTACTTTTGTTTCTATTTTCCTAATTATCTCCCCTTGTTAAAGGGTCACAACCCCAGTTTTAGTATAAAAGGGAGCCCTTGGGCCAAGGATACCCTGTGACAAATTTGACAATAATTGGCCAAGGGGTTCTTGAGTTATGGCCCATATTCTAAAAAGTTTACGCACACCGCACAATTGGCCATAGCATTAGCTCTTTGAGCCTTTGGCTCAGAAGAGCTAAAAAGTGAGGTCAAGTTCAAATGAATAGTCAAGGTCAAAAAATGATGCAGTTGAATAGCTTACATCAGTATGTATCTACATATGAAGTTTGATAAAAATATCTTGGATAGTTTCTTTGAAACTGAGCTTTAAACAGAGCTAAACGCAAAATGTGACGGAAGGACAGAAAGTAGGACAGAGGGATGGAAGGACAGAAGGACGGAAGACAGACATGACAAACACTATATGCCCCGGCCATATTCATGGCGGGGCATAATAACTTTTTTTTCCTGTTTCTGAAATGTTTAGAATTCTCACGTAAGCAGTGAATTCCTTCATTTGATGGTCGTTGGTATGGTTACCAGCTGTTCGTCCCCTCCAAAAGCAGTCTTGGCACAGTTGAAAATTACAGCACCTCTGACATTTATACCGGAAACCCATAAAGGATTCTCGGTGACAACCTTCACACAACACTGGATGAAACACTGAAGTTCAAAATTATACATAAAATAGAAAATTACCGTTACAATCACTGCTGAAAAATTATTTGTCCAGTGGAAAACTACAATCACTGTCAAAAAATTATACATACAGTGGAAGATTACAATCACTGCTGAAAAATTATGCAAACAGTGGAAAACTACAATCACTGTCGAAAAATTATACATACAGTGGAAGATTACAATCACTGCCGAAAAAGTGACAGTATTTGAAAATGTGGTTTAAAATAAATAAACTGTTTTTGATAAATTTCCTAGAAATGCATCTCTACTACTGACCATTTTCGACCTGTGGCATCTTGCTGAGAATGGGGAGCCACATCAAACATTGTGGTCCTGGGTCCACCATCATCACATTCAGAAAATCATTCACATTCACTGGGTTATTCTGTTAAGAAAACAATATCACTAAATCAGGTCACAGAAATACAATAGTCCTGATTCAAAGTCAAGTTCAACCTGTGTGCCAGGAAGAGTCTAAGATTTATTTTTGAAAGGTAGAATTTAAAACCAAGAGAAATTGTATACATTACATAAAATTCGGTTCAAGGAATATCTTTACTAAGGAAAAATGATATTACCAAAATATTGGAATTAGGGCGAAGAATAACTTTGGTGTAAAAGAACAATATTTCCCTATAATTGTATATGTAAGTGTGAATGGGCAGTTTTGAACTTTAAATATGTATCTTTATTCATCAAATACTTCAATACCATAAATATTATGCAAAGTTAATAGCTGACCAAACTCTGGCAGCAGTGTTTAAACCCCATCTGTTTGTTCACCATTGATCTTCCTAACCCCTCACTTTGATGTCAAATGCACATACTAACAACTTACGATAAAAAGATAAAGCTATGTTAATTATTCATGTTAGTTTGACGCCAGCACTTTTATCCACTAATAAAACACCAATCAATGCCAGTAACAAGATAGATACATTTCAAAGCAAAACATTTCACTCAAATGAATTGATCCCAAGTTCGTACAGTCCTTCTCAAAGATTTAAATCTCTGTTTTTAAGCTGAGTCTGAACTCAGTGTGAGTTATATTACATACTGAGGCATAAACTCAGTGTTAGTTACTAGTATATTAAATTCTGATTCTAAACTCATTGTCAGTTGTATTACATTCTGAGCCTAAACTCATTGTCAGTTCTGTTACATTCTGAGTTTAACTCAGTGCAAGTTGTATTACATTCTGAGTATAAACTCAGTGTAAGTCATTCTGAGTATAAACTCATTGCCTGTTCTATTACATTTTGAGTCTAAAGTCAGTGTCAGTTCTGTTACAATCTGAGTCTAATTTAATTCTATTACATTCTGAGTATGCACTCAGTAAGAGTTGTATTTCATTCTGAGTCTAAGGTCAGTGTCAGTTATTTTACATTCTGAGTGTAAACTCAGTGTCCATACAGTTACATTCTGAGTTTAAAGTCAGTGCAAGTTCTATTTCATTCTGAATCTAAGGTCAGCGTCAGTTCTGTTATATTCTGAATTTAAATTCAGTGTGAGTTCTATTACAATTAGAGCATAAACTCAGTAAAAGTTCTCTTTCATTCCAAGTCTAAAGTCAGTGTCCGCTCTGTTACATTCTGAGTTTAAAGTCAGTGCAAGTTCTATTACATTCTGAATCTAAAGTCAGTGTCTGTTCTATTACATTCTGAATCTAAACTCAGTGTGACTTCTATTACATTCTGAGTATAAACTCAGTGTAAATTCTATTACACTTGAGTATAACTTAGTGCAAGTTCTTCTATATTCTAAAGACATATCAAGTTATTACTCTTACAGGAGAATTTTGAAGTTTAATTTGAATAGTTATAAACTGCGATAATCACAGTACACTGCATGTGGTGGTCTTCAGAAAGGATATTCCACTCTTCTTTAGCTGGGTGAACTTTAACAAGAGGACTATAGGCCACAATGGTCACCTGAGTCACCTTCAGCCTGCTGTTCTTCAAAACAATGTCCCCACCCTAGCCCCAGGGGCCATGATTTGAACAAATATAAATAATACACTATCTGAAGATGCTTGCATATCAATATGACTAATCATGATCATGCTGTTCCTTAAACAGATAATTTTAAAGATTTTTTTCTTTGATTTTCTATTGTTGTCCTACGTACCCTACCCCTCAGGGATCAAAAACTTGAATGTACAGGACCAGACAATGTTTTGCATATTTTAAAATATCACTAATTATGGTACTATTATTAATGAAAGGAAGGTTTTGCAAGATTCTTCCCTATATATTCCCAAGTAAATTTTGATATATTATGGCCCCACCTCATCCCTGGGGCCCAATGTTTTGAACAAACTGTAATCTGCACTACCTAAGGATGTTTGAGAAAAGATTTTAAACATTATAATTCTCCTATAAATACTGATGTAAAACTTTATTTCCTACTGGGGTCCCACCCTATACCCACAAGGGCCATAACTTGAACAAAATGGAATCTGCAATATCTGGGGATGCCTGCATATGAATATCACTAATCATGGTCCTGCTGTTCTTGAGAAGATTTTTAAACAATTCCAATGTAAACTATGATTACCTATTGCGGCCCCAGCCCACTCCAGGGGTACATTTCTACACTTTGTCAAGAAGCTTTCACATGTTTCATCTTTTTTTTGGCCCAGTGGTTCTTGAGAAGGATTTTTTTTATGACAACAACTTTATTTTTGCCTTTTGTAGATTATCTCCTCTTTAAAGTGGCTGAGACACTGGAGAAGAAGGTGAATTTGTGAAAGGATTATGAGGACAACTACAATGACAACAACAACAGACAACAAAAAAAATTCGATCAGAAAAGGTCACTTGAACCTTTGGCTCATGTGAGCTAAAAAGCACATCCAAAGAACTGACAAAACATTGACCTGATCAAATACTTTTGATAAACAAATTAAAATAGATGGTAACATGTAAGAATTGCCTCACCCCCCCCCCCCCCCCCCCTCCATCTCATATCTCTGCATGTAGCGATGTAGGAGTTATTGACCCTGATCTTCTACTCCAGAAAATGGTCCAATCAATACTAGATACACAAAGATCACAGTTAATCTGCTGACGACCACGGAACCATTACAAAATCAATGTCCAGCGTGAGTGGGAGAGTTAACCTGGTACAAGGTCAAGTGATTTCACTTGCCATTAGCACCTCTTCCCTCCATAACAAACATGGATGTTGAAGCACTTACTTGTAATGTCTGGGTGACAGAAAGTAAATATGTACCTATACATATTCTAAAAGCATTTAAAAGCTCATAAAATGGGGGTTTATAGAACCTAATGACTTCCTAATGCACCCCAGGGCTTCATTCAGTCAAATAACAGGATATTCCTAATTTAATTTGATGAAATTACCTAGACCCAGCAAATAAAAAATAAATGAAGAGGCATATTAATTACAAATACTTTGAAGGCATGCAAGGTTTTTTAGGTATGATTAAGCAGGAACCAAATTCTTTCTGGAGTTCACTGGGAATACTTTGAGAAACCCATTTTCTTCGGGAAGACAAGAGATAACTATAGCAGTTTATGAGCAAGAACTCTTTATCAACTTTACTAATAAAAAATAAGTAACAATTAGCAAAAGTGGTAAAATGGGGGGAAAAAACCCAAGGGATATATTTTTATTTACTTTGAAAAAAGAATTGTTTTGTGAAGTAGAAATAATGGAATAATTGCACATTTTTGCATAAGGTGCAAAAGCAACAGGCTCTGTCACCTACCTGAAATCAAGATATGTGTACTTGTAAGTCAAGTAGATTTTCTGTAAGAGTTTAAATTATTTAGATTGGCAAATAGATATATAAATAAATGGTTTTGATATTTGAGTAACTATTTCTTGACTAATTTGGACATATTTATGATTTACAATAAAATACGTTTATAACACTGAAAGTGCCGGGGACAAACAATTTTGATTCATTAAAAACGTAATTCATTAAATTGGATAAGTTAATAATACATTTTAAAACTACAGGGAATTTATATCCTTTCGCTGTAAGAGTGAATTCATTTTATGCATGTTTGCTGTAACCATATTTTAATGTTTCAGCAGTGATTTTTTTTTTTTTTTGCTAGACTAGTGATGGTCAAAAAACTTTAAAATGTGTTTCAAAATACGGAAACTACACCATCTGCTCCTTCTTTGGTAGTACCCCCATTTATGGCCAGTACATGTGAAACAGCAAGGTAAAACCATTCCCACAAGGTGAACAATAACAGCATGTTTACTTTATCAAAACAACTTCTAGGAGCCGTCTCATTATATCCAAATGACGGTCCCTCAAAAACAGCTGCTGGGAGGGCAAGCAGGGCTCGGAGATAGTCTTCAAACCTGGTCCACACCATGTTACCGCTGGAGTCAGAAATCTGGGTGAAGATATCTGTAAAATATCCCCCAGTTATTATCATTCATAAAACAAACAACTTGGTATATGTTTAAAAGTTTATAGGTAAAATATATGCAATGTAACTTCAGTAAGACCTGAATCTGCAGCAGTGTTTTCCTTTTATTTCAAAGTAAAGGGTTTGAAATCAATTGTAACAGGCTAGGGGTTGAGGTTTATGAATAAAATCTCTGTGGACCTTATAACCGTTATGTTTTAAATTTTGATTTCTAAGTGGCATTTATATCAATTGAAGTGGTCAATTTGGCCGGTAGCCGGTTCTTAGGGAAAACACAGCTACAGTGCTATTGTATTCCACTTGGTATTTGGATCCTTGATCAAATTGTGAAGAATCTTGGTTGTGAAGCCAAAAAAATAATGACTTGAGGGACCAGTCTCTGTTTCATCTTTTTCACTCAGATATTGACAGCAACTCCGTAGAGGGATTTAAAGACACAGAAATATACATAACTTCATTTATCAATACTTAATGTGATACTTACGGTAAAATAAACCACCACAAAACAGCAAAGAATCGAGAGCTGAAAGTGTTATCTACTGATAGAAATACTCTGTTTTCCAGTAGTGACAACAACTTTATATGAAAAAGTTGTTCTTGGACAAAAAAATGCAGTATTTGCTAGACAAAGTGGTATCAATCAAAACTAGGGTTGTCACATTGGCCAATCTAGTAACCAGTTAGTCCACATAAATTTAAATTTAAGATTCTCATCCTTATTTGCTTAAAAATTTAGGTGGGTGGGCGGATTTTATTTTTCATTTCTTCTTAAAAATATGTACATAACGTTTTTCTTGTACAAAATTTTCACATTGTAAATGCCAATATGGGTATAATTTATTGTTTACTCCCTGTAATTTCTACAAAGATTCTAGTAATACAAAATATTCACATTGTTAATGATTTAATGAGTTCATACACCGGACACACACAGCTCCTACCAAGAAATGGGGCCCAGATCCCAAAACATTGTACAAGCTAGCTTTAGCTGTACATGGTAGTCACCACTTCTCACTCCGGCCCTTTCAAAATACTGGTATATATCTTTCAGTCTGACCAACAACTTCCTATGTTTTGTCTAAACATACCACATATTTCCACTTTCCTTACATTAACATCCAATTTTTTGGTTCTTGACATATATGTTTGATATTGTCAAAATTTTGCAAAACAGAGTGTCTAAAATATTTCAGTCTCTGCTGAACAGTTCCTCTAAATTTACTGTTTTATGTAGCACTATTATCCTTTTAAGTCTACTGACAATCTTTTTTCAATATGAAATAAGGTACAAATTGATTGCTACAAGATGCTGCATTTATTTTATCTGATTTTTTTTTTGTCTGTTCCACTATATTTTTACTTTGTTCAGATCTCATTAAAAACTTGCTGATGGTACATTGTAGATATACCTAGATTTATCACTTAATAATAACTGTTATTTTGCTTTTTTTCCGCTGCCTTTTCTATACAGGCATATTATTTTTTTCTACCCATGCACACTGCTTTTTGTGCTGAGTTTTCTTCATTCTCCACATGTTCCTGTGATAAAAATAGTACCACATGACTTTTTATACAAATGGGAAGTAACTCTAAAACTCTGACAATGATCTAATAAATACTTACCGGTAGATAAAAAAAAAAAAAAAACAAATACAAATTTAAAACAACAAGGCAGGACATTTTGAGAGGGGCAGAAGGGGATGAGAACCTAAAATTTAGTCTTATCTAAGAAACCCAGAAAAGATTGGCTATCTTATATATCAGTCAAAAATATGCATGTTGCAAATGTATATAATTCTTTATTTAATACTGCACTTCCTCTTTTTACTATAGTACCTTCACACAGAAAAAGGACATTTTTTAATGTTTAAAGATAAAGAACACCAACAACCAATGTAAGTGATTATTGTCATATGAGAGCACTGTAAATATATTGCACTTCTGGAAGAACAATTTGGGTGTCCTGACACTTGGGAGTAATTGCTACAGGTAAATACCTCAAAGTACATTAATTTCTTTTTGTTTATAGAGTTATACATAATTTTAATTGAATATCAAAAATTTTAAGTGAAGAATGGGGCCTTAATTTCTTTTTCCGAGTAGGCATTGTAGTACATACATGACTTTCCGACAAATACCTGGTTAACAGGGTAAAGGATCTCCCCCTCCCAACCCCCCAAAAAATAATAAAACCAGAAATAGAATATCACATTCATAGCTTGAATCAGTTGTTGATACCACAGTAGTGATCACCTACAAGCTCAGTAGAAACAGTCCATTGTTAGAAATTTTCAAAGTCTAAGGGCAATAACTTTTGTCAAAATGAGTTAATCAATGGGAAACTCAAACTTGATCTTGGAATTTCAATTAAAAAGACATTCCAAAAACATTTTTTTTGGGGGGGATGTCAAATCGGTCAATATTTGATATTCGGTTACTCCGATCGAGTACCCAGGTACTCGTTAAAATTGTAAAATACAAATGTGTTAATTTTATTGAGACCAGTTAGGTCCTGTTTAGCCCCATCGATGATTCTTTTAATGCTTTCACAAACATCGAGCCAAAAGAAAATGATTTTTTGCACTAAATTTATTTATCAAATAAACACAAAAGACAACAATTAATACATCAATAATTACAAATGGTTTATACGTGTAGTTCTTGTTTAGGAAGATGATTTGATCCAGGCAAAAGAAAGACAATCTGTTACGCAGCTTTGCAATGAACAGACAAGTGCAAAAAATTATTTTAAAGAAAGAGCCGGTGTCGAGTTCGCTAGATGTATATATTTAATTAATACATGTATGTTGGTTGTTTTCCCCATACACACTATGTTTACTTTGCACAGGTAATTTTAAACATTTTTTGAAATCTGTTATTCTTTCCTAATGTTTTTTTTTCACTTTTGAAGTGGTAGCGGCATCTCTCCGTATTTCCGAATTCGCTACCGTATAGGAACTAAATTATTTCAGGATAATAAGCCCTAATTTAAACTATGTTCATTAAATACTAATCATTAAAGCCATCAAAAAAAAAAAATAACGGATCACAAAAGGTGATAACAGCTGTGTACCAGGTGATTGGTCACGGTGATTACTGTATTTACAAGTACACGACCACAGACAATTATGGGTATTCACAAGTGTGGGTGACGCTAATTACCGTACAAGATAAACATGGACAATTCATTTTGAAGTTGCATTTTTTGATAAGTTTTTGATAAAATAAAATGTTTTGTTCTTTGAAATATGAAAAAAAATATACATCCGAGTAACTGAGTAACAATTTTAGTATTCGATACTCGGACGTTCGATCGAGTACCCGGTTAACCGGGTACTCGTTGACATCCCTAGCTTTTTTATGTACAAGCACAGCAAAAAGTCCAGAAAACAGTGAATATTAAATTAGAAATGTTTTACATCTGAGAGCAATAATTATAAATTTTGTGAAAATGGGTCAATTGACAATTGACAGGAAACTTGAACTAAATCTGTATGTCATCATACTAAAATTTCAAGTTCAATGACATTATCTACAAGAGAAGTGAAAAAAGTTCTAAAAACTATTTATGATGGAATAACAAAGACAGAGTAACAGAAGGAAGAGTAACATGGCAGCTAGGGCATAACAAAATGTTTTTTTCTCTCTTTCCGGATGGGGGGATGTCATTAACTGGTTTTCTTCAGGAATGAATTTGACCTCATTACATTTGTTTGAACCATGATTTTGAATGAATGAAATATAGTGTCATCTTCATCTAAATGCTATTTTATATTGACTTTATTTTTTTCTTTCTTAAAATAAAAAGTTTCAAATTTTAATATTGATTTAAAAATGCCACATCTGTCTTTTGAAAGCTGACTGTCATTTTGCCATTGTGTAATGATGGATTAATTGTCAGGGAGTCTGTTGTGGGAATGGCAGGTCTATGCTTCACGTCTGTGGAAATGAATTACTTTCCCAATGGAACATGGATTCTAAATTAAGTTCGGCACTACTTACACCTAAGTTTGTCCATCATTTTTCCAGAACACATGTGGGAGAGTGCCACTTTGAGGGAAAAAACACTCATTCTTCCATAGCCTTCTCTGAAATTAAACCAGATAACATGTTACTGCGATTTAAGGCCTTAACTAGAAAGTCATGTTCAAGTGCCATGATAAATTATGCAGGGAAAAGGTTTAAAGTTTTTGTTCATATAGTCAATCCCATTGTTTATGCTTAGTTCAATATTTTCCATTTTGTTTAATATAACTTGAGTTTCATAAGGCAGGTTTTTCTGAGCCAAATTATGTGTTCTGTTTTCTTATCTACTAAGGGAGTAACAATTTATCAATATACCCCAATTGGGAATGGACCTGCAACATAAACCTTTAATTGTTCAATGACCTGGAAATATAGGTCAAATATCTAAAGCTCCAATATCTAAAGCAAGTCAGATATAGTACATCCCAAGATGCATCATCCACGTAAGTTTTATAACCATAAGACTAAGAGTTACTTTGGAAAGTACCTGCTCCAAAAACTTAAACTTGTCCAGAAATGTTGGTTAGACAGATCTAACATCCATGCCTGATAGTGTGCATCCCTAGATGCATTACCCATGCAAGTTTGGTCCATATAGGGCTTATAGTTACCTGGGAATGGACCTGCTCTGAAAATTAAGCCTGTTTAATCACCTGGAAAATGTAAATCAGGTCACTGTTTGAAGCTAGTCTGGTAGTGTCCATCCCCAGATATATCTCCTGTACAAGTTTGGTCCAGGTAGAACTTCTAGTTTCTTAAAATAAACCTGCTCCAAAAAACTTGGTCACTCATCCATAAAATGTAAGTTAAACCAGCATTCAAAGCAAGTCTGGTAGTTTACATCCCTAGATGCATTTAGAGTCCAAGCAAGTTTAGTAATGGTAGAGCTTATAGTTACTTGGACCTGGTTCAAAAACTTTAACATGTTCATTCATCCAAAAACTGCTGATAAGATCCAGCATCTGAAGCAAGCCTGGTAGTGTGCATCTCTAGATTCATCATCCACACAAATTAAGTCACCGTACAGATCATAGTTACTTGGGAATGAGACCTGCTCCAAAAACTTTAATCTGCTACAAAAACTTAAACATACTCCAACAACATTAACCTGGTCAATTTCTGGAAAATGCAGCTTCTGAAACCTGATTGGAATGATGAAAAGTACTAGATGCGTAATTCATATGCAATTCTGATCAATATAGGGCAGAGTTACTTTAAAATAAAACTGCTCCAAAAACTTTGACCTGGGATGTTGAGACCGAAAGTATAGTGTAAGCTTCCCCCAACTTTGTCAAGGTGAGCTATAAAGGGTAACAATGAGATTATGTAAACATAAAGAACATGATAAGATTATGTACCATATATACTCCCCTATAAGTCGGTCTGCCTATAAGTCGGTTGTATTTTTTAAGCTTAAATTAAAAGGATTTACCTGCTGAAATACCAATCTTTTTATAACCAGCGTATAAGTCAGATAAAGAGTTTTGGACCAAAGTTTAACTCCCAACAAGAGGCCCATGGGCCACATCGCTCACTTGAGAACATTGGCTAGGCAAAAGCACAAATCAGTTCAGTATTGAAAAGATTACTGGGGGGGGGGGGGGGTTCCATGTCAATATAACAAATGGCTTTGTTGTACTTGAGAAGATTTTAAAATTTAAAAAAAAATTCCCATATATTCCTTTTTAAAAATTTGATCCCCCATTGTGGCTCCTCCCTATCCCAACATGAGGATGCTTCCATATAATTATGAATCTTCATGGCTTTACTGTTCTTGAGAAGAAGATTTTTAAAGATTTTCTATATATTTCTATGTAAAACTTTGATCCTCCATTGTGGCCCCGCCCTACCCCCGGGGGTCATGATTTGAACAAACTTGAATCTACACTACCTGGGGATGCTTCCATATGAGTTTCATCTTTCCTGGCTCTGTGGTTCTTGAGAAGAAGATTTTATAAAGATGCTATTCATTTTTCACTAATTCTTAATTATCTCCCCTTGAAAGAGGGCATGGCCCTTCATTTGAACAAACTTGAATCCCCTTCACCCAAGGATGCTTTATGGCAAGTTTGGTTGAAATTGGCCCAGTGGTTCTGGAGAAGAAGTTGAAAATGTGAAAAGTTTACAACAACAACGACAACGACGACAGACAACGGACAAATTTTGATCAGAAAAGCTCACTTGAGCCTTTGGCTCAGGTGAGCTAAAAAACAGACTTATAGGCCAGTATATACAGTAAGTAAAAGAATACATCTACACTGACCTATCATAGGCAGATATGATCCAGTGTAACAACATGTTAACACACTGGTCAGCATTGACTTGCTGTGTGGAAGGAAGACGTTTGTTAAGATTACAGAATAGACTCGAGATGATGGCCTCTACTCGAGACGAGTTCAACTCTGAGTCAGGCTCCAGTGAGTTTAGACCATTCTCCCTGAAGGACTCAATGATATTCCAGATGTCCACAAGGGATACTGAAAATGGGAACGAAAATCATGGTCAATAAAATTTCCAATCTGTTCAATTAACCACACAGGTGATAATCTCCTTCATATATTAATTAATAATAATTGCTTGAGGCTTCAGTAACCTGATCATTATTTTACCAAGTGAAGGCAGATTCCATGTCTAGAAACAGACTGGATCTATTTATGGTAAAAATGATTTCCATTTCTTCACTTTCAGTAGGAGCACATCAAACACAGACCTTTAATCACCTTTTAATTATTTTACTTTGTACGTTAAGATTGAAGTTGACCAGCTTATCATGTTTTCAGTGACTTTCCAGTGTCTATGTGATTTGATGGTCTGTGTATATGCTTTAAAGGATGTAGAAAATGCATAATGTTTTTAGTAATCTTTAAATTCTTAAGACATACATGTATATGTAATTTTTTTAAGTCTCGGAGTCAAACAAAATGTAATACAGTAGATGATGCAGAATTAAACATCTGAAATTACATAATGGATCAAAAAATGATACTTGTCAACTTGAGTTATTCAAGTTTTACAAGATTTATGAACACAAAATTTAATTATTAACTATACTCACAGTTGGTCTTCTTTTGAATGAATCTCAGTTTACAGGCTGTCCTATACGTGGCAAATCGAATGACATCAAAATTCTGGGCTCCTAACAATGAAATATCTTCATTAACTCAATTTACAATTTAAAAAAAAAGGTTAATTAACAGGAAATCAACCATTCATAAAACACAGTGTTAGACCACTTCGTTACATGTGAAAAATAAAGAGATAAGATCAGTACCTGATTCACTTAATTCTTGGAAAATTCAATGTTCAATGCAAAAAAAGAAAAAAAAATCAAAAAAAAAAAACAACTTTGAATCATAAAATTTACATTGTGGCTTCCTCATGTCAGTCTTGAAGATTTCCTGTAAGGCAGATGGTTGCTCGCTTGAATGAGGGCATGTTTTGTCAGTTTGGAGCATTATCAGATCCAAAATGACTCATTTCAAAGTCACAATTTGACTTCAACAAGCACAAATACAGAAAATGCTTGTTTGTAACATTATATTTCTTTTAAAACAAAAGTTCCAACATATAATCGTTTGATGTACTGTTCACATTATAACTGCAGACTAAGCGCCCTATGTTTCACTATTTAGAAGCTATACTGCTTCACCTGCATGACTTACAGATTTCTGTAAGGAGTACAGATAATACGCAAGTTTCGAGATTATCTCCCTTGGTGCGCTCTTTCGTTACAGAGGGGTTTCTTGTTTCCGCGTAAGCAGGCAGGTGGGACAGTTACATGTGTATAAATATTGGATACATTACATCATCGATATACTGGTCTATCATAACTGATTGTCGGGATGTACTCTTTACCGAATTAAAGTAAAGGCGTCAATTCTTTCTACGAAAAAAAAAAAAACGAAACAAAAGAAAATAAAAATGGGAACAAAAGAAAATATCAGTGGATAAGACTTATCAAACAAGGAAATAGATAATATGGATTTCTAATAAATACACACACATCTGATCATTGTATGTCGGCATTCTGAATGACTCTTTTCCTTAACTTCAAAGAGCCCAACAACTTTTTAGAAAAGGTGTGCACAATCAAAGAATTATTTTTTAATGAAGATGATGATGGTTTTTTCATTTTCAAGTATCCTAACTGAAAGTGAATTTGTAAATATGTATAAAAGAGCTTTACAAAATCATCAAAATGATCACTGCTTAACATTATCATCTTTTTATAACATCAAATGAATTTTAAAAGCCATATAGCCATCCTTTTTTTATTTATGCAAGCTTGTATACATTAACAACCTGTCCCACTTCCATGCTGATATGGATACCTTTTGTGCCTCTATCATAGGAGAGTTACAATCTCGAAACTCACGTATTGTGACTCCTGGTACTTATAAATTTATTTTACTTACTCAAACCCACCCCCAGTACTTAGGTAGAGAGTTCACCTCATATCTGCTATGTTGTAAACTGTACTAAGCCAGGTCTAACCTGTGACTTTAAGGTTCACTGACCCTCTGATAAGAAAGATAACTCTCATTGTGATGACTATTATTCCTTAATAAATTGTCATTGTCAATTATCATTTCTATCAAATTTTGCCCTGCAAGGTATGTTGAAATTGCGTGCATTTTAATTATAAATTAAATTTCTTTACGAAAATCATTAGAGTTAAATCAATATTTTACATGAGTGAACGGAGGGATGATGGACCTTAAACTTGAGAGTGTCTGTCTGTCTGTTTGTTTGATTTTTCTCTTTCTTAATTCTCTACTAATTTAAATGTTATTGTTTCCATTATGGGAGATGTTTTGAGACCATATTAGTGTTGTAGTAATAATGGAACCCGAAGGGCTTTATGGTAAATTTGATCTCGTACCAACCCGTATTTATATCCCGATAGATGTTTAAAAATGATACATTATTACCGGTACTTATATTTACATTTGTGATTTATTCATATTTTATATTTGCTTGATTATAATCTTTAACGCGTGAAATCTTTTATTTTTCAAACTCAATGACAGGTATTTGATTCATTTATTGCATGTCAACCCTTTATGACGTCACTGAGAAATTATGTCCAACGTTTATGACGCGAGGAACCCGTGTTTATATGGATATAGATACGTGTTGCTTTCAGTAGTGTTATATAAGGGAAAACGTTTGCAAATGTAAATATTAGGAAATTAATTGTTTCAGTGAGAATTATACTCTGGATAACATTTGCTGGTGGATGACTTCCTAAACTCATTAAGTTGCTTATTTTAATAAGGAAGGGATTCTGAGTCCCTAGTACTTAGATGACTAATTATACACTTATGTGATCAGGGAATCTAATTACTCTTTTAGTTTTCAGTTACTTATTACCGGGTAATCCCCTCGACAGAAAATGAGGGGATATAGTAATGCACTTTTGTGTGCAAGTGTGGGTGAGTGAGTGGGTGCTTGGGTAATGGAAGTAATAATTTTCATTGGGGTCAATGTGCTCTTTTGCCAGGGGATGCTTCACTTGCTGTGCCCCAGTTCATTTCAGTTGGGGAGGGGGGGGGGAATTCCTGGTACTTATATGACTTATTGTAGTGAGAAGATATTTTGAACTTCTGCAACTTAATGATCAACTTACTCATTTCAGTGAGGAGGGATTTCGAGTCTCGGACTGACTTGCTGGTTGGACTAATGTCCTCAAGTATCTGGTTCTCATTTTCAATGTTCTTCCCATGAACATAACCTAAAAGAAAATCCATTTAGGATAAAAAAGTTGAATAAAGTTTCATAATTTTTTCTGGAAAATTTAATGTTACAAGAAAATATAAGGCCAACTTTTTGTTGGTTCATCTTTTTTTGTTGTTGAAAATCTAGTATACTACAGATATACATAGAAAAATGCAATGAAATAATAAAGTTTCTTAAATGTTTTATGGAAGAAGCATAAAATAAAATGAGAATGCTTATGAAACACATATTTCAATATTTGCTTAATGAACATGACAGGCAAATTTCATTCGATAAATGACTAGGATCTGAGAGCATGTTCAGCCTCTCGAAGTCATTTCTTAACAGCAAAATGATATTTAAAAAAAAGTTAGTAGTTACAGACAACAGAAAACCAAGAAATTTCAAAAACAAATCTCCAGTGACTAAATGTCACATACATTTTTAAAAAGCTCTGCATTTTTCAAAATGCAGCGTCATCTGCCGACTATGTACTTAGTCATCAGGTAACTGAAGCAGTACATACTTTTCTGCAGAATTCTTAATTTAAAAAACCCACAATAATTAAAAAAAAATCACTTACATGACCAAGCTATGTTAAAACATTTCCACATTTCTGATCGGATCACAAACCACCTAGATGAAAACAGATGCTCTAACATGCTGACCCTGTAATTATCTTACAAGATCAGGGGTTCTAATGAAAAAAAACTGTCCGTACAGTGAGCTGAGAACCTGATTCTGCAACTGAAAGATGACTCATGTGTGTGTGTGACAAGTTTCTACCTTGATCAGGGGCTCTTTGAAATCAGCCATGACAGCGGGAATCCTTAATGCTGTCAAGTGGCCATGCAGCCAAAAAACAGAATTAATCTTTGCACTCCAACTCTTATATGGTTTTTATATTGAATTTAAAATAGGATGAGGTGGAATGCCAGTGAGAGACGTACAAATCAATGGAGATTAGGTTTAACACTTTTTTTACTACAAATTCAATTGATTTTATTTTTGCTCACATCAATGCCAGTTGTCAATTCAGCAAATCAAATTAACATTATCGGAAAAGAGACAATATGCTGCAAAAGTCATCATAAAAAGAAACTAAATTTGTTTTTAATACATTACAACATGTACAAAGCACAAACTTCTTTACCACTTTTCCTACATGAATCAACATTAGCAATGCATGTATAACATGCAGAAATGATGAAAAAAATAATAGGAATGTAAAGAGACAAAAATAGCAGCTTTTAATTAAGACGACTTTTTCCTCAATCACTCATCATAAAATAAACGATCATCTTGTGACGGAAATATGCCATATATTGATTATCACCAAGGACTACCTCTGTATGATAAAGATGGCTGATTGGTCATGGTGGTTTAAACAATGCCAGACAGTTTCCCAGTCCCTGTCACAGCTGACGGACTCAAAGCCCCACCACATACCAGGGAATCAATAGCCCTACACAGCTACATTACACAAAAATATTGACGCTGTCACAGTTCAACACCACCAAAGATATCACTGACGTATCAAGTGATAGATACTGTAACATTGATCAGAAGAGTGTTTGTTTAAAGCATTTAATTCTGATTGACAGAATGTATTAAAGAAACAAGCATCTGTATAGGAGAAAACTTCACTGTTTAAATACCAATTATTTTCATCTTTGTATTGTTGTCTTCTCTACAATAAAACTATAAGAAAATTTATAGGACATGAATGCCTCCTTTGAGCCAATATTTGTGTTCCAAAAATCAAAATATGTGAGGCAAAAGCTCTGAAGATAAAAATTAGGTAAAGGTAACATTTGAATTACTCTTACCAAGTGTGTTTTATAATAAGAGGCTATCCAACAGTAAACCTCTATAGTACTAACAAGAGGCCCATGGGCCACAGCACTCACCTGAGTAACTATGGCCCTTCTGTTCTTCATCAGCAGATTCTTTTTCCTATATATAGTCTTATGTAAAACTCTGATCACATATTATGGCCCCATCCTATCCCAGGGGGTTATGATTTGAACAAATCTTCAATCTACACTACCTGAGGATGATTTCATATAAATATCACTAATCATGGTTTGCTGTTCTTGAGAAGAAGTTCTTTAAAGATTTTTCCTATATATTCCTAGATAAAACTTTAATCCCCCATTTCTGCACCACCCTACACCCAGGGGTTATGATTTGAACAAAACTGAATCTACACTATCTGAGGATGCTTCCATATATATATGACTAATAATGACTTTGCTGTTCTTGAGAAGATTTTAAAAGATATTTCCTATATATTCCTATGTATAACTTTGATCCTCTTTTGTGACCCCATCCTAGCCTAAGGGGTCCTGATTTGAACAATCTTGAATCTACACCACCTGAGGATGTTTCTTTATTAATATGATCATGGCTTTGCTGTTCTCGAGAGGCAGATTTGTGAAAGATTTTCCTATACATTACTAGGATTTCTTCTCAAGAAAGTAAAGTCATGATTAGTCATAATTATACAGAATCATTCTCAGGTAGCCCTGTTGTGGCCCTGCCCTATCCCCAAGGGCCATGATTTGAACAAACTTGAATCTACCCTACCTGAGAATGATTCTGTATAAATATGACTAATCATGGCTTTACTTTCTTGAGAAGAAAATTTTTTAAAGATATTTTGTATATATTCCTATGTAAACATGGTAAAACTTTGATCTCCTGTTGTGGCCCCACCCTACTCCTGGGGGTCATGCTTTGAACAAACTTGTATCTAAAGTATGTAAAGAAAAGAATAAAAAATGTGAAAAGTTTACAGATGACAGACAGACACCGGACACTCTTCAGTTAGAAAAGCTCACTTGAGCCTTTGGTTCAGGTGAGCTAAAAATTATGTATAATATTCCACCAGTAGATGCACAATATTCCACCAGTAGATTCAAAATTAGAAGTGCAATATTCTACCAGTAGATGTACAATATTCCACCAGTAGAAGTACAATATTCCAACAGTAGATGTACAATATTCTACCAGTATATGTACAATATTCCACCAGCAAAATGTGCAATATTTCACCAGCAGATGTACAATATTCCACCTGTACGTTAGTCCAATAACATTAAGCTGTTTGAAGTTTAATGCAGTAAGTACAGATTATCTTGATAAATTAGTAACTATTACCTTACCCATGTACAGAGTAACCCTGAAACAATGTAACAATACTGATGTTTATTAGCCTGGTTTAGAAACTGAAATATACAAATCAAACAGGGGGCTGAACTTGAATGGTAGTTTGCCTTGTCACAAATACATTACACATTTAGCACTCATGAGAATAGATCTATGCAAGGTATTTTTTTAAAAAAAATCATTCAAAACCAGATTCTCGACCCCTATCAAAGTTCAGTTATCTTTTACAGTATATTAGCAGTAAGCGTGGCCTTAAATGATGCCAAACTTGAACAAGTTTGAGTCCAATTAATACAAGTAATTAGTCAAGACTCAAAAGAAGTTGATGCCTGTTTGTTGGATTAGTACAATAGACAGCAGTCTCACTCTTTAATATCATAGAGAATGAAACATTTTTTAACCTATAATTTGCACTTATTCAGTTTATTTTCCTCTCATTAAATAAATGAGGCAGACAGTCTTCAACAAGATTAAAAATAATTGTCCCATTACTCTGCCTTTCAAATTCAGATTACATTCTTGGTAAACACAATCGAATCATAACAGAAATGTGAAGATATACTGATGAAAAAAAGAGTGTGAAGATATAACTGATAATAAAAGAGTTCAAAGACATACCGATGATAAAAGATTGTGAAGATATACCGATGATAAAAGATTGTGAACATATACTGATAATAAAAGAGTGTGAACATATACTGATAATAAAAGAGTGCAAAGACATACCAATGATAAAAGATTGTGAAGATATACTGATAATAAAAGAGTGTGAAGATATACTGATAATAAAAGAGTGCAAAGACATACTGATGACAAAAGATTGTGAAGATATACTGATGATAAAAGATTGTGAAGACATACTGATGATAAAAGAGTGTGAAGATATACTGATGATAAAAGAGTGTGAAGATATACTGATGATAAAGGAGTGTGAAGATATACTGATGGTAAAACAGTGTTAAGACATACTGATGATTAAAAAGTGAGAAGTTATACAGATGACAAATGAGTGTGAAGATACACATGTACTGATGATAAAAATGTGTGAAGACATACTTAGGGCTGGGACGATACAACTTTTTCTATATCGATATGTATCACGATATTTGAGCCACGATATGATATGTATCACGATATGTTGAATTGGTTATAAAATGTCTTTTTTTTGTATTGAAATGAACAAAACATTTTTTTCACAAATAAGAATAATTTATTCAAAGAAGTTGTATACCTGTTGTAAAAGAAAATAATTTTACACAAGTTATGTTAGATATTATGTATTTCATATTTATATTAATATTTAGCATATTTATATTATATATTTAACCCAAAATGTTAAGTAAACAAAGAAAAATATAAGTCAGAATTTTTTTTTTGCGATATTTCGATATTTCTTCATATGTATCGATATGCGTATCATCATCACATTGAATCGATATTATCGATATCTCGATATATCGTCCCAGCCCTAGACATACTGATGATAAAAGTGTGTGAACGCACACTGATGGTAAATGTGTGTGAAGACATACTGATGACAAAAGTGTATGAAGACATACAGATACTAATGATAAAAGAGCCAGTCCGACACTTCCTTCTCAGACACTGCACCTCCTCAATATTAGCAGATAGTATCCACACAAAAAAGGATTTAATATAACTGGATGGTATCCACACAAAAAAGGATCAAATATTACTGGATAGTATCCACACACAAAGATTAAATATTAGTGGATAGTATCCACACACAAAAGGATTAAATATTACTGTACAGTATCCACACATAAAGCCTAGAGTTTGTACATTATCCAAACATTCAATATTTTTTATTGACCGAGCCTTTTTTACATGGCTTAGTTTGTCGAATGTGAGTAAACACCATTAATGATACATAATAACTCACCACGAGAATGGAAATGTACCCTCTTCACTCCTCGCATGTTAAGCTCTTTCCCCTTGTGACATATTGACACAGTCCAAAGCAAAAGAAAAGTCGAAACACAACTAACATTTTTTTTAAAGACAGGCCACTTCTCTGAACAGTTCAAAACAAAACATAGACAATGAAATAATCAATTTGTAGAGATAGTGAAGCGATAGAACCTCACAAGTTCGCTAATAAAAATTATCACCTTTTCTCTGTAGAAACAATTTTGGCTCTCCCAGAGACTGTAACAATTACATTTCTATAGATGTATTAATGCATGACCAAGGATCATTATAAACAAAACCACTTAGTAACATACTCCACCATGCAAAATAGCCCTAATGTAAGATATAATCTTCCATTTCAATACAATGTCCACTTTTTATGAATTATAAAAATCTGTTATTAGATTAAATCCAAGTATCTTAACTTTCAAAAATTTGATACAATACACTCAGAATACACCTTATTTAAACATCTGAACACGCTGCAATAAATGTCTGTAAAATCCACCTGTGACGTCACTCTTTTGTTTGAGCGCTCCATTATTTTTCAAGAATAGAGAGTTGCAAATTACATTGAAAACAGAATTTGTTATGTTCATATTCTTCTTTCTTCCCGTACCTATACCGAGGAAAGAACTTAAAAAATTTTAACAAGTTTATTTTCACATAAAGAAAATAAATGTGGCACTGTTGAGAATTGAACCCGGTACCTTCACCTTCAGAGTCAGGTACTCATCTCACTATGCTATCGAAGCTGTTGAATGACAACAGATTTAATTAATTTCAGTACACTTTTTTGCCTTACTTTCTCTCTATATATAAATAAATATATGTACTACTAATATGTTAAATGTATATTAAATTTTACAGTCTATCTTATAAATATTCTCTATTCATATATTAACAAACAATAATTACAAGCATTTAAAAAGGTGGATTTTACGTTGGTTAATATACTCGTAGCGCTCCATTCCTTAAAAGCAATGGGCCTCGGCCCCTTCGGGGCCTTGGCTCCATTACTTTTAAGGAATGGAGCGCTACTTGTACATTAACCCTTACGTCTCAACAGAAGGGAGGAGGACAAGGTCATTCCACAGAATGACCGGAAAGCTTTAACTATATTGACGTCACCAAGATGTTGTGTTACAACTAGGGATTTCAAATCAGTCAATTTTTGATAATCAGTTACTCGGACGTATTTCCGATCAATTACCCGGGTACTCGGTGAAAATGCAAATTCAAGTGTGTTAATTTTCTTGAGCCCCATTAAGCTCTGTTAAAAAGCTGGGTTTTTTTAATCACGTTTTATGAATGTATATAAACATGGGGTCCAACGGAAATGATTTTTTGGTACTAAATTTATTTATCAAATAAACACAAAAGACACAATTAATACATCAAGAATTACAAATGGTTTACAGTTCTTCTTTAGGATCTATTTCATCAACGCAAAAGGAGGACAATCTGTTACACAGCTTTGTGATGATCAGACTAGCGAAAGAGAAGGAAAGGAACGTTGTGGGATCACTAGTCTAATATTTTTTCATTTGTTGGTTGTTTCCCTAGTATACACTAAACTTACTATGGAAACTGACTTTAAACATTTTTTTGAATCTTTACTTATTTTGAAGTGGGAAGCGACATTTCTACGCATGTCCAATTTCTCTGCAGTATATTAACTAAACAATTTATAAATGATTTGAAGATAATAGACATATTATAGGATGTTCACCGAAAAACAATCATTGAAGTCATAAAAAAATTAAGGACTACATGTACAATAGGTGAGAACAGCTGTGTACCAGGTGATTGGTCACTAATTACTGTACTAACAGTATATACACAGCCATGGGCGATAACGGGGTGTTTTACAGGGTGTAGATGACTACACACTGATTACCCGTGTGCATACTTGTATTATTTTTTGAGAAGTTTTTGATAAAAATATGTACTTTGAAATAAGGAAAAATACACATCCGAATAACCAAGCACCATTTTTAGTATTCGATACTCGGATGTTCGATCGAGTACCCGGTTAACAGGGTACTCGTTGACATCCCTAGTTGTAACACATATATATAATCTGTAGTGTATCCCATGTTGAATTTCCCAATACTGATATTTTGGATGAAATTTTTAAAACTCCTCTTCTCTACAGTGCTAATGCAGACAGCCAAAGGCCTTTACTCTTACAACTCACATAAGTGAAATCATAAAACTAAAATCAATCAATCAAATTGATATATTAACCATGCTTTCTGTTGAATGCAAATCATACAGGGAACCAAGAAATGGTTTAAAGGACATACAAGAAGACAGGCCATTTGGAAAGTACAAGTCAAGAGCCAGCACACACTGCAACATACATATTCATAAGGAACTAATGTCATTTGGATATTAAAGTGTTAATATACTTTGCCATCTGAATTCATTGTTATTGTACTAGCCTCAAAGTTTAACTAGTGTTAACTAGATAAAGTATTATTGCACTGATATCATCTAGTGCATACAGTATAACAGCACTTATGTTAACTAGATAAAGTATTACTGCACCGATATCATCTAATACATACAGTGTGTCTGCACTAATATTAACTAGATAAAGTATTACTGCACCGATATCATCTAATACATACAGTGTGTCTGCACTAATATTAACTAGATAAAGTATTATTGCACTGATATCATCTAAATACAGTGTATCTGCACTGATGTTAACTAGACAAAGTATCATTGCACTGAAATCATCTAGTACATACAGTATAACAGCACTGATTTTAATAGATAAAGTATTATTGCACTTAAAGTCCATCTGCACTGAAGTTTACTAGATATCTGATGTCATTAAAATACAGTGTATTTGATCTGCACTGCATGATGTCAACTATACTAACTTAAGTATAACTGAACATCCAACTGATGTCATCTGAATAAAGTAATAGCACTTAATTAGTAGCTTTATAGTGTTACTATGCTGATATCACCTGCATTAAGTATCTGTATCTAAGTAAACTATCTTGATACAGTGTATCTGTGTTAGCTACACTGATGCCATCTACATGAAATATAACGAACATGCAGTGATCAATTTTCAAAAACCTACAAACAATACAAATCTCTGAACAGGGCATAAAACACGGACTCCTGGAAGATTCCAAAGTGGGATCATGTGCTTAGGAGGAGTAAGTATCCCCTGTTGACCGTCACACCCACTGTGAGCCCTAGGTAATGATCAGTCATATGGAATATTCTGTAGTCAAATTTAGTATAAAATCAAAGACCTAACAATTGGTTTCAACTATGTCAGTCAAATATAGTTTCTGTACCATATTATCTGGTGACAGACAAGTCAGATGTTTGAGTCAATCACTGCTTTTCATTCCTATTGTAGTTTCAATTTCAGATATTCAAGCTAATCACATCTGACTTTAATAATTAGTGGTGGATCTAGAATTTTACAGGAGAGATTACAAAACAGTTTTTGTCTTGTTCCAAGAAATACCATTCATGAAACAGTCAGGATTTTTTAGGGTTCCCTGATATGTTTATGACAGAAATCTTTAACTGCACCAGAAATGTGTCTGTGATTTTATGGTAAAAAGTTACCTGGGGTAATTGTTGAAATATGCATGTATGTCACTTCCAAAGTCACAAGAAGACATACTTGAAAAATTGCTGCTAGTAACTTAGAGATTCAACAATTATAAATGAAAATTACAAAGGTAATGTCTGTGGCCTTGGTTCAAAGCCATGTTATGTTTTCTATTCATAAGCAACTCCATATAAAACATGAATCTAATGATTTTGTTACCTAACCAAAAGGTCAGTTTGGAAGAGAATTTGTATCAACTTCAACTGAACTATGACTTTGGCTCACTTCAGGCTACTCCAATAATATTTAAGCTACCTCTTTGTAAAATGCATGCATTTAGAAGTCTTGAATGTTTTTCCATTAAACTTGCAATTATACATGAAGATAGAGGATAGAGACAAGGTAATTTCACCCCCCCCCCCCCCCCAAAGAACATATATTCATTTATGAGATACCTAATTGAAGACTGAAATATTATACACATGCCCATATTATACAATATTTCTCATTCAGTGATGAATGTTAAATAGGACACTCATTCTCAATCTTGATCAAAGTATGTGATTGTCAAAAATGTTAGCATGTAATGTGACTGAAAAATTGCCAAAATCAATGCGTTTCACTTAATTAAAGTCCAAACACTGAATCACAACATAATGAAAATTAATCCCCAAATGTTTTTATATAAACAAAAGCTGAATATTTCACAGACGTTTATGCTCATATCTTATATGAGCAATTATATGTCATACATGTCCCTTTATATCCCAAAAGGACCAGTTTGAATCTAAACTCTACCAGTCCTCACCTTTTTCTTGCAATTCCTGGTTTATATTCTGAATAACAGAAGCAAACTTTGCTTGATTATATGCCAGTAGCTCCATGCTTGGTGTCAAATTTTCATTTACTGAGGAAAATTTGCAGATATCCTCTTCATTTTTAGTTTTCCAATCACCGTTTTTGTGTTGACAATATGCCACACATCATCCAATAATCCCCCAGAACATTTACCCACCACTGGAACACAGTGACAGTGAAATTACAAGAAAAGCCATCATTTAATCGACAAATGCACTGCAATTAACAGCACTCACAATGATCAATGGGAAAAAAATGTTCACGCCAATAGTTTATCTTAGAGTTATCCCCCTTGCACAGGAAAAAAAAAACACACATGTAGTGATTCACTGAGGCAGTCTGGGAAAGCTCTTGAGAGTGTCAAGCATGTCTCAATTGTTCCAATACATCTTTATAGAGGTAAACATGTGATTACAGGTCCGTCGATCAAGTTCCCAGAGAGGGAGGTACTTGCGTATTGATCTGGGGGTGCTGTTGAGAATGGCCTACCCACAGGTATGTAAACTAACTGTACTGAAGAGTGCATTGCACATAATTTATTCAAGAATTAACACTGTTCTACATGGGGAAGTTAATTATTGAGTACCTTAAATGGGTTAAATTTCAGTGTTTTATGAGAATGGCATGCACAGATGACTGATTATGTATTGATTATCAAAAACAGGAGAAAGTCAGTGGAGAGATTCTAATGATCAATATCTAACAAATAATCCATCATTATCTTCATCATTTTGTGCCAAACTCACATGACCGAGTTAAATTAACACGAGGGATGCTACTGTTGTTACCAAATCAAATAGTGGAATATGTAATTGATCATTTTAAAATTTATCAAAAATTAAAAAATAAATAAATAAATACATGAAGCCCATGGAAAATTCAAATAACAAGAAGATTGTCGAGATACGTACATCCTATGGTATATGTATACTGTTTAATTCTGGATACTTTTTAACTTCCTGTGTACACATATTAATCCTATAATGGTGCCATCTTAGCTATAGGGAGGCATGATTAGAACACTGAGAAAACTTGCTGATCAATTTCAAAAAATTTGGATAATTTGTTTATGCCTGGAAGATTATATTAAGATTTTTTTTTTACCTATACAGTAAAGTACATGTATACTAGGTAAAAATTTTATTGCCATTTGCAAATCATCACCATCCCAGTCATGGGGATAAATAATTATTTTGACAAATTTGAATCCAAACAATATATACAGTAAAACTTGCTTATAGTGGAGACTGACAGGGATGGATGATTTCACATCGTTATAAGCACAAGTCGTTATATCCATCAGGCTCACAATATATTTAGAAGAGACACAGGGAATGAAAACCACTTTGCTGTAAGCATTAATTATGAGCATGTTTGCTACAAATGTGTTTTACTGTACTACCATACTATTTTGACAATAGGTAGATTTTTTATTTAAGTGAGGAGATTTCAAAGTTTTTTAAATATACACATTGATTTGTAAACATTTGAATCTTCATTATGGCCTTGTCTTTACTTTAATTGCATTCAACAGACTTGCATAAGAGCACTACAAGAGAATCGATGCTTGCATGTAATTTTGTTTTACTTAAAAGCCTTTTTATCAATATCTTGAAGCGCGAAGTCCAGTTTTCTCATCCTACAGAAAGACAAATTTTTGGCTTACGTTTAATTTCAGATGAAGATGAAACAGTACATGTACTGTGAAAACACTTTTTGTGCTAAATACAACACTGTAAGATTGTTCACTTAAACTTAAAATTTTCAAAAAGATTCGGTATATGTTTCCTTTATTTCTAAATTACCTTTTCATAAAAGTAGACATAGCTTTTTGATTGACTTAATTTGAATTCCTATCACCAAACCATTGAACTTACAAAGTGGTTCTGAAAAAGTTGAAAACCTTCCAAAGTTTATAGAAAAAGCAAACGCAACAAATCTCACTGTACTCATTTCAAACTCAACCTTGGCATTGAAAAAAAGAAATCATCCCAAAAGCACATCAAGCCGAACCACCAGTAAGGAGATTTAACAAATTCATATAACCTACATCAATGACAATGTTGTAATTCAATTACTGTAAACATACTCTTTTCCACAGGGTCATAATTTTGCAGAAACACAATTTCTGTTCAATCCGTGGGTAGACTGTTGTTGGATTGCCTTTGTGTGTCTAAAATGCACATTAAATACACTGTGACAAATTTCTGTGGAAAATTTGTGGCAATGTACATAGTGTAAATTTATCGCAATGGGAAAAAGTATGTCTGCAGTATGTCTTTATAAAAATCAATTCTCAGTCTGAAGGAAAAAATGAAAACAAAAGGGCAAATAAATTTCACAGTAATCCATCCCCTATACAGACCACCAAAACAGACAAATCAATAAAGACAACTTCTTCCCACTATAATTTTTTTCCAACATGCAAACACTGTGTAAGTTCTGTATCATTTTAAAACAAGGAAAGGAGATTTTATTAAGTATTGACGTTCACCTGATTGGAGACTCTCTCCCACAGAAATCTTCTGTCTTCTCCTTTCCGGTATTTGTTCAGTATTACTGTTTTCTCTGACCTTTGCTTGTGTCCATCCTTCATTGCAGTCTCCGGCAGTTTGCTGGTCATTTTCTCCAAGAGACGTATTAGGACATGTCTCCTTCCATGTACATATCTCATGGATGGGAACATCCTCTAATGGCTGTTCCTGGCTAGCCACACAGCACAGGCAGCAACACTTGGGCTTCTTACGTTTGTTCTCTTTACTTAATCTCTGATACCTAGATTTCTTAACACTAGGTACAACATAATTCTGGGGCTGGGGCATGTATTTATTCGATACACTATCTTCTTTATCCTGTAATGTCTCATTTTCCTCCGATTTTAACAATTCCTCCGAGACTTCTTCATCCATTTCACATCACTATAACAATAGTTTGTGTATATATCCCGCAATATCATCCTTCTGACATTTAGGCATTATTTGTTTATCTATTTTTTGTCATTGCGATCCTTTTCAATTTCTCTTCCAGGGCTTTCAACTTGCTCATCATAGCAATGCTTTACCTTGAACAATTTGTCTTAGGTATCTCGATCTTCATCTTAGATATTCAACCATTTTCACACATTTCTGTGATTGCAAGAGTTTTATTCAGCTCTTCATAACATTCAGTAGATTCCAGTACTTGATTCTTAATAGCAGTTGTGCATCAATTATTAAGAAGCCAAATAATTATCTTGCCGTTTTCTAAATGTAAATATCTTTTAATTGATTGGTAAAAGCAAGCAGCAGTGGAGAGACTTTAGTAATAATAGTTAATCCATCTTACACATGCTCCATTGAACAGATACTTCCTCCGTTAATTCTCCTATGATCCACTGTAAACATGAGTCCAAGGACTCCGAGCTCCAGAAAAAATGTCACTCAATTCACCACAATATCACATATGACATGACCAGGTAAGAGAAGTGAAGCTATATAGTATCAATGCTATGTATCAGACTTCCTCTCCTGCAATATGCATTACCAAACTGATTGCTACAACTTACATAATACGCATTAGCTCGTGTGTCACCCCTGTTTTAATGGACAATGAAACCAAATATCTGTACTTTTCTGATATATATACTTCTGCTCTGCATATTTAACCCAAACCATCTTGTTTTTATCTGATCTGGTACCTACACACCATGTTAATAGGATAAAGCTACGATCAGATGATCAGATCTGCCCACTACACATCCCCCTTAATGAGCCTCTACACATTTCATCACAAATTGTTCATTATCCAACACTCTACAATATTACAATACTGCTTTGAAGCAAACGAACGATAATTCTCTTGAGATTCATCAAGGCATATCTTTTCTCCAGATCTAAATGTAGGCCAACATTGATGATTAACTTCACTGAGCATGTTTTCAATGTGATAACTTAATACTCTGAGCATTCCCGACATGAATATGTTTTCCCCCATAAAAATGCGCTAATTTTCTGAATTACCATGATTCCTTCCATTCATGAATAAATTAGAACAAAAAAAAAAAATTTTTTAAAGTATATATATTTTGATCACATTTTATATCCCATCCTTTTGCCATTATCATTTGCCTTCAAATCATTTTACCTTCCCCATACTCCCACTACCCTCCCCCACTTTAAATCTCTTATCTCTCAGATCAGGCTTGATAATTTTTCATTTTCTTTTAACAGTAAGCATGAAAGTCTATAGCATACACATAAAATAGTGACAATGTTGAGTTTGATTGGAGATGCATCAGGGTAAGATGGAACTGAATGAAATAATTCACAAACCAGTCCTTACTAAAAGTAATGCATTGCAACAGGTTGGAACCATCGCCCAATAGACTGTGTTGGGATAACTGTGGTGCTGTATTGCAGAACAAATTGATATAGTTTGGTGAAATAAGACATAACATCAGTTGTTTCATAAATGTCATTTAATTATCTGGTAGCAAATCTTTGCCAGACTTTATTAATTTGCCCTGCAAAAGAGCAGTACCGCAGTTATTGCGAAAGGGTAAATAGAGATCATAGCTCATTTAAGATAAATGATATGCTCCCAAATGAGACAAAAATTACTGTGCAAAAAAGATACAAAAATTTGTTGATTTTTTTTAAATCTGCATAAGTATTCACTGAATGCAGTAAATTTTAGCATGCATTTTTTTAAATAACCCTACAGTTTGTGAGATTGATCCTCAAGAAGGTTTGGATTTCCTGTGGGATGGAATTGTCATAACCAGTTGGAATAGAGAGATTCTTTCATCAAAAGTTGTTGCTTTTATGTGTTTTTATGCAATTTTACAAAATTTTCCATTTTTTGCACATTAAATTTATATCTCATTTGGAATACTGTCTCAATCAGGCTATTTTATCTCATTTTGGGTAATTGGCCCCAACCTGTCAAATCTTTTTTGACTACTTTCGTTTTACTTAAAATGCACCACATGTTTAAAACTTCACAACAAATACACTGCATCTCGTAGAAAATAATGACTGGATATAAATATTTCTTCAGTAACAAAAGTAAATGTACCCCTGAAAAACGTAGGAGATGCCATCCTCCCTTTTCAGTTTCTGTTCACCATCATCCTCACCCTAATCTCGCCCTTCGGAACACCTCAAGTGTTTTCATGTGATTTATGGCGGGAGAGACATACAACTGTTTAGACTCTTGTTAAATTTACAAATATGCTTTATTCAATTCTGATATGTTAAACACTGATATAACATGAGTGTGAGTGATAAAGTTTCAATCCTAATTTAAAGATTCTCAAACGGCGAACGCTGCATCAACATCGGTTTCTCAGTTCCTAGTTGCATCTATTTTATTTAACATTAGCCTTTACACAAAATAAGGAAAAGATAACTTAACACGATTAAACTTATGACTATTTACTTAACGCAACAGTTTAAGAGGTCAAAGATTAATTTTATCCGAATAAATTTGGTATGATATAACGAGAATGAACTTCCTCCTATGGTTTGTAAAGTTAAAATTGATTGGTTCATGTACTCTAGGCTTAGCTAATGAAACATTTTGTTTCACTTGCATGAGTTTATCTGTGTCAATATTTATTTCACTTCCTTGATGAAGAGGAAGAAAAAGTTATTGTGTGAATGCTTTTGTTGGAATTTTATCTGTTATCTGAACACGGCTCTTTTTGCTTTCCAATCTGTTTGAATTATGTGACTCTTTGTTGGTATGTGTAGGGTGATTTTACGACCACATTACATTCGCTGAGTTGATTACAAACGGTCTCATAATGCACGTGAAGGTGTTTGTGTAATCAGAACAAAATCATTTAAATACGTAGTTTTTATGTAGCAATGTTAACGCAATGTTTTACTTTTCATTATTGCTAAGAAATGAAAACATGGCATTGATACATGGTAAGCATGAAGTGCCACTATTTTAAGTACATATAGAAAATTTTGGTTGTTTCAAAGAAAAAAAGAGTGTCATACCTTTCATTATTAAGACAATTAGTGTACTAGCATGTAATATGTCAGACGGTTAAATTGTTAGGGTGAGTACAGTTTCATATGAGTAATAATTGAGGAATTCTACACCTCCCAAATGCTGTTTTGCATACTGCTTATGACATTACAAATTTTTAGTTATGCCGGTCCCCGCACCAGAACCACACAACTGCGCTTGAGTGGTTATTTCCCTTCCCATTGATATGCAGAATGTACATCAACCATCATTTTCCCTCGCTTAAACAAAACATATTTGATCAAGTGATTAGGGTTAGAGACTTAGAGTATATCGTTTTAAGACTGGAACTATTTTATAAGTCCACTCTTAAATCTTCCTGACTTTAGGCTAGTTCATGAAATTTTTGCGTATAAAAGTCACTACCAAGTGCCTTTTGTGACCAAAAACTTGCATGAATCGGCTTAATGTCAAAACATGCCAATATATTGACAAAGGAGTAAAGCATGAAACATAATTAGTGTTAGAGTATATATATTGCTCTAAGATTAGAACTGTTTTTTATGTATCCTTATTCATATTTCCTTGACTTTGGGCTAATTCCTGCAATTATTGCTTACAAAAGATACCTGTACTCATGTGAAGTGAGTTTAGTGACCAAAAAGTTGCATGAGTCACCCTATTTCAAAACATGTTGATACAGGCCTGTAGCAACAGTTTCAAAAAGGGGGGGGGGGGGCAACTTCCCCAAAAAATCTGACAAGCCAAAAAAACAAACAAACCTAAACTGACCAAAAGTGGAAGGGGGGGGGGGGGGGGAGATGAGCCAAAAAAAGTAAAGAGCCAATTTACTGTCCAAATCCTGGAATTTGCCAGTGCTCAACCTTACAGCATCATAAAGTGGGGGGAGGGGGGGGGGGACCAGCATCTAAAGGAAGATTTACTATAGCAAAATACTGTACTCAGCAAAAATTAGTCTGTTTAGTGAGGATGCAAATGATAGTTTTTAATTTGGCATGGAAATTGCAATAAATTCTTGTTAGTAACTCCTGTTCAAGTAAGTTGTTGCTATGATTAAGCAACAGTGTTTCTGTGTGCAGTAAAAAAGATTGCGAGTTTTAGAATTGTTGCACGCAGTCCCATCTAAATTTCTGAACAAGCTTTGAATTTCAACCCAAATTTCTTCTGTTCATAAATGTGGTCTTTATAGAGTTGGGGCTTACAGTGCAAGTGGTGCTAGGCGTCGCTGTCTGCCCAAGTTAATATGTACCTACTCTTACTCACTTTAAATCATAATATTCACCTATTTCAAACAAAAATTGTAGGTGTTTGACAGAATGCAAGTAGAAAATCAGAAATAATTGACATGGCAGCCAAGTTCAACAAGCCATCAGCTGCCCCTTTCTTCTATGGGAGGATTACAAGGGAGGAAGCTGAATGGTTTCTAAGGGAAAGGGGCACAGAAGAGGGATTGTTTCTGTTGAGAGAAAGCATTAGTCCCCTCGGGAACTACGCCATTAGCATCTGCCACAATAACAAGTAACAACTAATTTTTGAATTGATATGATCATACTCTAGGCTAAATTGTATTTTGCTTAAACAAGATAATGTGCAGAAAAGTTTTCAAAGTTTAAACACAATCTAGACATTGTTCCTTAACAACCAAATACACTTCAGACTGTAATGTTTCTTTAAAGGTGTGTATCAAAATACCAAACTACATTTTTTAACCAACTTTGCTGTCAGATGGTAGTCAACAGCTATGTTATAATTTTAGAATAATCTCTCTGTTTTTCTGAGTTTCATATGTAAATCATTAACATAGTTTCCTAGCATATTCCAAAAGTAACATTTTCTATCCCTTTATAGTGTTCACCATTACAGTATAGAGAAACGTCTTGATGGACAGTTCATGATTGCGGAGGGAAAACCTTTTCCAGGTCCCCTGGAACTTATTGAGCACCACAAAACTACAATCGATGGATTTGTCACAAAACCAACTAAACCATGTAACCGTTCCAAATTTCAACCCGCTATTGCTTTCAGGGGAATGACTTATACGGATCTGGAGAATGAATTGCTGAAAAAAGCAGAAAAAATGAAGGTGTGTTCTATATTTTTTTTGTGCACATGCTTTAAGAAATATTCACTTGCTCAATCAGAGAAGTACACTGATAATTTAACATGCCCAAACTGAGATTTATCTTGTTCTGAGCAATAGGACAACCTTTTATGTCTATACCCATATGCACTACATTACATACTGCATTAAAGATTTTTTTTGAAACAGTCAAGGTTTATTGCCCTCTAATAAGAAAGATAGCTTTCACTGGGTAAAATGACTCCTATTCCTTTATAAAATAATTAAGTTAAAAGGGCATTTCTTTCAAAACTTACCCCACAAGGTCTGCTGAAATTGTATGCCTTTTAATTATAAATCAGATTTCTGTAGGAAAATCATTTAAATAGTGTTTTATAAGTAAGATTTTATTTGTTTTGAGTGAACAGAAGGATAATGTGACTAAATTACAATGGGTAAGCTTAAACAAGACAGCATCTCTGCTTGTATTGTTCATGTGTGTTAACCAGATACATGTGTGTGTAATAAATAAACATTATTACTGAGTCAGTAAAAGTATACAAGTAGGAAACTAAACAATCTCATTAAAATGTCAACTGAACTGTTGAAATTTGAAAAACTGTTTTACAACAAGAAAGTGATCTGAAGACTGTATGGGGTTCATCTTTGATAATAATTTAGTTTTTATGTTTAGAATGTAAGAATGGAGACAGCACTTGGTGCCCAGAGGGACCATCTGATGGTAATGGTCGCCAAGGACCTCCACACACAGATGCCCTGGTTTCACGGAAGCATCAGTCGAGACGAAGCCGACAAGAGGCTGACAGCTGACGGTCATGAAGATGGGAAATTCTTGTGAGTTGCAAAATAAGTTTTGGACAACTTACATTTATCTGATTATTTTTGGAGATTCTTGTATACATAGTGTACGGGTGACTTGGAAATTGGGCACTGAGTATTAGTCATCACCACACAGACCTTAATCATTTTAAAAGGTGGGGAAGGGGCCTAAAAGAAGAAAAGAGAAGGGCTTTTTGGTATATCACAAATTTTTTACATTCTGATATTTTATTTTATGCCCTTGTCATCCTCATTCTGAATGTACACTGTTCGAACTGGGTTTATGTAATCAGAACAATGACTCTAAGAAAGACATTATAGTATATTTCAATGTCTAGTATGATTCTTAAAAAGGATTACTATGTAGCATAGTACAGAAAAATATATGCTGTAAAGAAAATAAAACATTTTACGTTATACAGTAATATTTGTGTTTTTTCTCTGGATTTAATCAATTTAACTGCTGATCCTAAGTAAAATCCTGGAAAATGTTTACTGGATGTGAAGCCCCCACCCTCTGACTGGAATGACTGGCCTCTCCTACAGTCTTGTAGACCATAAGAAAATTGGGTTTCCTTATTTTCTTTTTCATTTATACATGCATTATGGTTTACCTATCCCTCAACTCCCCACCCTTTCTAAATAAGCTTTTGCTTGTTGGGAAATTTCGGATTTGTATGTTTTGTTGTCCATGGGATAAACTGCTCCCTCCAACTTGCTCTCGTTTATTTATGTACACATATTGAATATAATACAGTAGCAATATCAGCTGTCAGGATTGGCATTCAACAGTTGGCAGTGGCAGTCCGTGATTGGCAGTGACAGTAAGCAGTTGGTATTGGCAGTGAAAAGTGGCAGTTGATTGTTATATAGAAAATTCCTTATTTATTCGATTATAAAATTTTATCTTTTCAGAGTACGTCTTCGAGAAGATAGGAAAACATTTGCCCTGTCTTTAAGTCATAAAGGAGAAGCTCGACATTATATGATTGAAAAGAAAGATAAATTTCACATTTTAGGAGGACCAAAATTTGACTGTATAATGATGGTAAAAAATTCTGTCTATATTTGATTCTATTGAAAATTTCTAGTGAGAAAAAAAGAAAGATTTGTGAGCAACAGGAATGAAAAAAGAAATTATTGTATACCTTTATGTTTTACTTCATACAAGAAATTTAAGAAATTAAAGTGAAGATGTAATTGTGTATTCAACAGATGATTGATCATTACCACAACAAGGCAGACGGACTTCTATGTAAGCTTGTCCTCCCCTGTCCAGCTCCAAATTTTGACAAAGGCAAATGGAGAAGTAAGCATCATTTTTTGTGATTTTTGAAGTCTTTCTGACATGTTTGATGAGCAATTCATTGGGAAATATTTTTGATTTTGTTGTCTCTTTCTTAAATTTTTGATATAAAATTGTTGTGTAAATTTTTGTACTGATAAAACTGTTTTTTGGAGTTGCAATATTTATAGATATATTTTTATATTATATTATATATAATATATATTATATTTATATTTTATATTATAGATGTATTTTTAGCTCACCTGAGCTGAAGGCTCAAGTGAGCTTTTCTAATCAAAATTTGTCCGTTGTCTGTTCTTGTCATCGTTGTTGTCCTCGCTGTAAACTTTTCACAATATCATCTTTTTCTCCAGAACCACAGGGCCAATTTCAACCAAACTTGCCACAAACCATTCAAGGGAAGATAATTCAGAAATAGTGAAAATTTGATGGCATGTTTAAAAAATTTTCTTCACAAGAACCACTCGGCCAAAAAAAGTTGAAACTTATGTGAAACCTTCTTTACATAGTGTAGATTCAAGTTTTTACAAATGATGACCCCTGGGGGTAGGGTGGAGCCACAATTGGGGATCAAAGTTTTACAGGGGAATATATAGGAATGAATCTTTAAAAATCCTCTTCTCAAGAACAGCAAAGCTATGATTAGTCCTATTGATTTGAAAGCATCCTCAGGTAGTGTAGATTCAGATTTGTTCAAATGATGACCCCTGGGGGTAGGGTGGGGCCAGAATAGGGGATCAAAGTTTTACATAGGAATATGTAGGGAAAAATCTTCTTCTCAAGAATAGAAAAGCCATGTTTAGTCATACTGAAATGGAAGCATCCTCAGGTAGAGTAGATTCAGATTTGTTCAAATGATGACCCCAGGGGGTAAGGTGGGGCCACAATGGGGGATTAAATTTTTACATAGGAATATATAGGGAAAAAAAGGAATATATGGGAAAAAATCTTTAAATATCTTTGCTTCAAGAATAGCAGGGCCATTTGTTATATTGATATGGAAGCATCTTCAGGAAGTTTAAAATTCACCCCCCCCCCCTTCCCCCATTGTAAACTGAACTTAGTTGTGCTTTTCCCTAGCCAATGTGCTCAGGTGAGCGATTGGCCTCTTGTTTTAGTCAGTTGCAAAATGCTGTCAGTTGATAATTGATGTCAGGTTGATGTCATGAAGAAACATGTAACTGATGTCAGGTTGATAGCTGATTACTGAAGCCATGTTGATACATAACTGATGTCAACATTGATAGCTGATGTCATGTTGATACATGTAACTGATGTCAGGTTGATAGCTGATGTCAGGTTGATTACTGATGTCATGTTGATAACTATGGTCAGGTTGATAACTGCTGTCAGATTGTTAACTGGTGTTAGGTTGTTAACTGGTGTCATGTTGATACATGTAACTGATGTCAGGTTGATAGCTGATGTTGATTACTAATATCATGTTGATAACTATGGTCATGTTGATAACTGATGTCAGGTTGATAACTGATTTTAGGTTGATTACTGATGTCATGTTGATAACTATGGTCAGGTTGATAACAGATGTCAGATTGTTAACTGGTGTCATGTTGATACATGTAACTGATGTCAGGTTGATAATTGATGTTGGATTGTTTACTTGTGTCAGGTTGTTAACTGGTGTCATGTTGATACATTTAACTAATGTCGGTTGATAACTGATATCAGGTTGTTAACTGGTGTTAAGTTGAGAACAGGTGTCATGTTGATACATGTAACTGATATCAGGTTTATAACTGATGTCAGGTTGATAACTGATGATGTCAGGTTGATTACTGATGTCAAGTTGATAGCTGATATCAGGTTGATAACCAACATTAATTACTGATGTCAGGTTGATAACTTGTGTCAGATTGATAACTGTTGTCAGGTTGATAACTATGGTCAGGTAGATAACTGATGTCAGATTGAACAAGTAAAAATCATAGAGTAAAAAAATGAAATTGAACTCAATGCAAAACTGATAATACTTTGCAGAATATATGGACTATAACTGTAGTAATTTAGCATATGGATCAACAGAACAGATCTCCAGGAGTCGGAATGGAAGCTTCCAGGACACAGTTGTAAGTGAGACCTTAAATTGAGACAGAATATTGTACATACATGGTATATTCAAAGTTTAGAGCGTACAAACAGTAGACATTAAGATCACATTTATTTATTGCAAAATTTAAGTTTAATGATTATTTTTCTGATAATACACAGCACATCTTGACAACTAATACAACAGTATAACAACTGGTCAAAGTAAATGTACATGAATCATTATGCATGAAGTTTTGTATTGCATGGTATTCCTTTGTCAAGAAATCAACTCAATTGACTGGCATAAAATTTTGAATTTTTTTAAAAGGATGCACCAGGTATACCTTCATATCGAGCCCCACAGCCACCTGTCCACAGTATGGACTTCCCCCCTGCTGTTCCTCCTTCACGCAGTGAAAGACGCACATCTAGTCGTGCCCGAGCCCCATTGCCACCACTACCTCGAGGCATTAATGAAGAAATGTGGGAGGAACAAGGTCATTATTCCAAACAAATTTTTGTCCCCCACTTTCACAAAAGCAGGGGACCTTAAATCTCATTCATCTGTCCATCTGTCTGTCAAAAACGTTTACCTTGGTCATAATTTTGAATGTTAGGGCTTTCATATTTCACATGTACATTACTGACAAGACCTTTCCAAATATACTATGATTTTTGACCCCCTGATCTTGAAGTTTGACCTACTTTTCAAAAGTCTTAACATTACCTATAACTTTTGAAAAAATAGGACATTTGTATTTGACAAGTGCATTACCATGACAAGAAGTTTCCACATGTGCTATGATATTTGACCCCATGACCTTGACCTCAAAAGAAGTTATCATTTCTGATGATTTTTGAATTAGAGAAGATAGGGCATTTATATTTGACGTGTACATTTCCTGTTTCAAGACTTTTCCAAATGTACCCTGATTTTGACCTCATGACCTTGACCTTAAAGTTTAAACTACAGTCTTTTTTAATATTTTTTTACATTGTTAATAACTTTTGAATGAGAGAAGATAGGGCTTTCAAATTTTACATGTTCATTACTTATGACAACACCTTTTAGAAAGACATATCATTTTTGACTTCATGATCTTGACCTAGAAGTTTGATCTATTTATCAAAAATTTAAACTTTGGCCATAATATTTGCTCAAGAAGAGACAGGTCTTAACACAGTTTTCCTGCACTTGCATTACTGTGACAAGACCTCTCAGATGCAGAGTCTGTTTTTGTATTTCAAAACAACACTCCTCAACCTCAGAGGATATTCTGCAACATCCACAACAACCTGTACTTTAATTTTTAAATACATGTAGGTTGCAAATATATCAAAGTAATGCATATGATGAACATAGAGATGTCATCATAAGGTCAAACTACAACAAAATTTTTTTTTACTCTTTAAATACTCCGAAGTTGAATATCATAGTTTGACCAATTAATGCATTATCATTATTTTATGTAAATATGTTTTTCATTGGATTTATTTATTAAGTATGAAAATGCTACAATTTACACAAATTTTGTGCCATTCAACCTTCAAGTCTTAGATGAATTACGTGATGTACAGTTCAAACACAACCTGTTATATGTAATTAAGCTTTGATATTTTGAGCAATATGCATGTATTATTTGATTGCATTTCCTCTAATTAAAACTTATAGATCGACCGACAGAGCGACACAAGTCTATGCATGACATCGACGCCAACAACCTGATGAAGATTTATGACACAGTCCCCAGGAATGAGGAAATGTTTTCTCTTCGGAGGTCACAAATCAAGCTTGATCAGGAAAATTTAGGTCAGTAGCCATAGGTCAATATGATCGAAATATATCTGGTGTCTAATCCTAGTAATGCAAACACTAGCAGCTGCTATCATATATGGACAATAAATTAGAGCTCTGTTTCTAGAAAGTATTAGACCTTCTAAAAGTACCCAAATGGATCCTAAAATTGTTCCAATGGAATGGGGGGGGGGGGGGTGGAGGATTGATAAAAAAAGAGGGAGGAAAAGCCCTCACTCAAAAAAAATTTTGATGATAAAAAAAGGAACATTCTCCAGACATGAAAAGCCTATTTAATGGGGGGGGGGATTTAAGGGGCTGCTTGTCTTCATATTATACCAACTAATGAGGGGTCCAAGTTTCCTGGGGGGAGAGTTTTCATATACCCCACTTTCTAAAGAAAAAAGGTATATTGTTGTTATCCTGGTCCGTCCATCCATCTGTCACCCTTTCTAATTCCTGTAATCCCTCTTACAATTTAAGCAGTAACAGGTATAAGGGAGCTAGTATACATTTAGAGGCAAACACTTATGTGCAGTTATTACTGTCTTATGACAGTATCTAGTACATATTATATTGCTTATATAACTGAGAAAATACTGGTGTGAGGGTTCCCTGGCTGGATCCAGTACTGAGGACACTGTTATTATGTTCTTTTTTCCTAGCTTACATTGTATTATGTTTTAACAATAAATCCTCTCTGTACCATGTTACAGGATCTGGTCAGTTTGGCTCAGTTGCTAAGGGAGAGTGTACGCTTAGGAATGGTAATGTTATCCCAGTAGCTGTTAAAACCCTAAAGAATGAAGATGTTGGTGCCAAAGAAGAGGTGATTTTTTAATGATACTACACAAATAAAATGTTGTAGTTTGATGTTTTTTATCTTAATGATTTACAATTTTATTTGTTTTTCTTAGATCAAGTTTTGTTCAGTGAAAAAAAATTCAGTCATCTCTATCATTTCAGATGTTGAAGGAGGCTCGTTTTATGATGAACCTTAATCATAAACACATAATTCGAATGATTGGTAAGAAATAGCAAAACATTTGTAAATTATCAATTATTAGATACATTGTCTGCTCACTCATTGTTTTGTAGTACCTCAGTTACTGCTTTAATCTATTGATGACATTTAGTATTTAATTCCATGTATTTGGGCTTTATGCTGTCTTCTAATATTTAAGTATATGGGAGGGAGGGGGGCTATGTTGTTTCAAATTATTTCTTTTGGGGATGTGGTGTTCAATTGATAGTGCTGGAAAGGTTGGGGGGGATGTTAAGTAAAAGGGTGAAATCAGGTAGAATATAACAAATCACTGCAAAAAGTCTTAAAAATATTTATTTTCTCCAATACGTACTATTTCACAAATACTTCTTAATCAATATTTACTTACTGCTGTCTTAGCGCGGAAAGATAAACTCTTGAGACAACAGAATGAATTTTTTTTTTATTTGAAAATTGCACTTTTCATACATAAGTGATGTAAAAAGAGTGAAAAATTGAATTTTCTTGTCAAGATAGATTTTCCAAAATGCATATATATTTGATGTATATATTTGATGAGCAGAGTGACAGACAGAGCATCATATTTATTACTGTATGGGGCTCGGTAGGGTTTTACGATTTGTTTGTCTTGTTTAAGGTATATGTGATGCTGATTGTGTTATGCTGGTTTTGGAACTGGCTCCCAAAGGTCCCCTTAATTCCTTCTTAAAGAATAACAAGTAAGTGAATGTTTGATAAGTAAATCACTGAGCTGTTCACATTGTGAACCTGATATTAATTTGTAAACTATGTACACGAGTACATGTACAGCTAATTTGCAAAGAGGGCCGCTCAGCTATATAGACTGCTTGATGAATTGAATTAAAATATTTTTTTCAGAGACATGAAGCAGTCAAACATTGTAGAAATTATGTGGCAGGTAGCTCAGGGAATGGAGTATCTCCAACAGAAGAAGCACGTACATCGAGATCTGGCGGCACGTAATGTGTTACTGGTCGACGAACACACGGCAAAAATCAGTGACTTTGGAATGTCTAAAGCAATGTCTAGAGAGCAGAACTATTATGAGGTACACAGGACTACTTTCAGAAAAAATATTTATTGAAAAAAAAAATTATTGAAAAAAAAATTGCTAAATTTTTTTGGTGATTACCAGTACCAGAGTATTTCTGTGAATTTTAAAAATGATTGTAATACACTTTCAGTAACATCTTTCACCTATAAAATAGGACATAGTTAACGAGAATTCTAATACAAATCAAAGTAAAGAATTTACTCCTGGGATTTGAACTTTTCAATCATTTAAAAAAAAATCAATTAATAAAAATAATTCCGTTTTTTTTAAATGACAAAAATTATACTTCTTAAAATTAGTTCAAAATGTATTGCAAACAATGCTACAAGTGCTTCATTCATGTACTGTATTTCAATTGATTCTTTATAAAATCTGTACAAAGATATTTTGGGGTTCACAAAAAAAAAAAACCCATTTATTAATGTGTATTCTAGAGACTCTTGCGTATTGTTCAGTCATATAGATGTACCTGTGTATGATTGTTAGAGTACATTTCTGAGTATATTGGCTCACACAGAAGTGGGGCTGTGTAACGTATACAAAAATCACTTGGCTGCGCAGTGATTTTTCATGCCTTTTAGCCAATTCAAGGAGATTGAACTTAGTTCAATTTCCAGTAATGTGCTGTAGTATGTATGTTGTAATCTAGCTTATTTGGGAGGGATTTCATTATTTTAGACTACCCAGTATTTCTGTACTAACTACATGTAAGTAAAAGAAATAACCTTAAAGATATCTGAATATATCATGATACTAAGTAATTTTTTTAAAGGCTCAGAATGCAGGAAAATGGCCCCTTAAGTGGTATGCACCAGAGTGTGTATATTACTGGAAATTTGACAGTAAATCTGATGTCTGGAGTTACGGAGTAACGCTGTGGGAGGCGACATCTTACGGTGACAAACCATACAGAGTAGGTCAAGCTGTCACTTTGTTATATATTTTAATTTATGCAATTTTTGTTAAAATAATTTGACCATTTTTTTTTTTTTTTTGCTTTTATGGAATAACAATAATTGTGCATGCATTGTCCTGGTTTGAACAACACATTACTATGATCGATATTTTAAAGTATAAACATATATATGTTTTTTCTTCTAAAGAAAATGAAAGGACAAGAAATTTTACATTTCCTTGTGGAGGAGAACAAAAGATTACAAAAGCCGTCTCGTTGTCCAGAGGAGGTGTATGAAGTGATGTTAGATTGCTGGAAGTATGAGTAAGTTACTGTTTTATAGTCTTTATTCACTCACATGTCTTCTGTTAATTTGTCACATTTCAGACCTCTCAAGAAACAGTGAAAAAATTTCAACCAAATTTTCCACAAAGCATCCTTGGATGAAGGGGATTCATATTTGGTTAATTTAAGGTTCATTGATACTCTGATAAGGGAGATAACTCTTAGTGGGATACATGTCTTTTATTCCTTTATAAATTTGTCAAGTTAAAATGTCATTTTTGTCCAATTTTGTTCTGCAAGCTATGCTTAAATTGTTTGCATTCCACTTATAAGATACATTTTCTTTTGGAAAATCATAAAGGTTAAAGCAACATTTTATATGAGTAAGCAGAGGGATAATGAACCTTAGGGTCCATGCCCTCTTCCAAATGGAGATAGTCCAGAAAGTGCAGTAATAGGGTGGGATCATCTTGTCAAGAGTCACTGGGCCAGAAAAGGTGAAACTGAGGTGAAAGCTTCTTGGCAAGTTTGTCTAAATCATGAGCCCCAGGCTAAGGTGAGCCCCAATAGGGTATCACAGTTTTACAGGGAAATATACATGTATGGGTAAAAATCTTCTTCTCAAGAAGATCCAGGTCATGAGTACCGGTAGTCATATTAATATCCAGGCATTCCCAGGTAGTGCAAATTCAAATTTGGTGAAGAAATAAGCCCCTTGGGGTAAGGCTGGGCCACCACAACAGAAGATAAGAATTTTAGATGGGAATATGTAAAAAAAAAATATTTTAATAAATCAGCAGTGATCAAATCATAGCCCCTAGGGGTATGGGGAAGGGCTACAAGATAGAGTCAGAGTTTTACAGTTTTAAGAACATCTGGACTATTACTGGTACATTGTATTATTCATATCAATATGCAAGCATCCCCATGTATTGCAGATTCAAGTTTGTTCAAATCACGTCTAGAGAGGGAAGGATGGGGCCACAAAAGATTTCATAGTTTTGCATTTTAAAACCACAAAATTTTTTTTAGGAACAGTGCGGGTAGGCATTGTGTTTGTTCAGATCATGTCTCCAGTGGGAAGGATAGGGCCACAGTAGAGTTCATAGTTCTAAATTTAAAAAACATTTTTTTTTTTGAGCAACAGCAGAGTTAAAGTGACTCAGGTGGGCATTGTAGCCCTTGGGCCTCAGGTTATGCTCCCACTATAAAATTGCAGAAGTGTTAATTGTTTGTTGGTGTGTCCTTCTATACTTTGCTCTTCTGTTATGGAGTCTTTCTAGTTCATCAGCTGTTAATTTACCCTAGGAGTCATGATTTGAATAAACTTTAATCTACACTACCTGAGAATACTTCTATATTAATATGACTAATAATGGCTAAGCTGTTCTTGAGGAAAAGATTGTTATAGATATTTCTTATATAGTCCTATGGTAAACTTTGAACCCCTGTTGTGGCCCTGCCCTATCCTCAGGGGTCGTGATTGGAACAAACTTGAATCTAAACTACCTGAGGATACTTCTATAATAATATGACTAATCATGGCTTTGCTAATTTTTAAAGGCATTTCCTATATATTCCTATGTAAAACTTCAACCCCCTTTTGTGGCCCCACCCTATGCCCGGGGGTTATGAACAAACTTGAATCTAGAGCATATAATGAAGCTTTCACATAAGATTTATCTTTTTTTGCCCAGAAGATTTTTAAAAGATGCCACCAAATTTTCACAAATTATTAATCATCTCCCCTTGAAAGAGGGCTTGGCACTTCTTGTGAACAAACTTAAATTCCCTTCACCCAAGGATGCTTTATGGCAAGTTTGGTTGAAATTGGCCCAATGGTTCTTGAGAGGAAGTCAAAAATGTGAAAAGTTTACAGATGACAGACAGAAGCCGGACACTCCTCACTTGAGCCTTCTGCTCAGGTGAGCTAAAAATGAAAAAATAAAATGAAGTATTCTCTCATATGTGATTCCATTAACTGCAGATGTTTAAAAGAAGATGAGAAGCCATTTAGTGACGTGGTCCATTTATATGTTTCAGTAAAAATGAAAGACCAACATTCACACAATTGGAAACGAGGATGGCTTATATTTATAACTGTTTGAAAGAGAGAGGGGAATGAAAGTCCTCAGAAAGATTCATCCTCAGATAACTTCATGGGTGATTGATTGAAAGGAGATACCTGCTTCTACGTTCTCGAAAAATGTTTTTGGAGTGAGGTACATAAATTGTTACTTGTATTTTGAACTAGAATATTGTCTAGCATTTTTTTGGGGTCATGAACACTTGACTAAGTGAATTCTGTAATTTTATGAACTTGATTTATTTTTTTCAAAATGATTGAAAATGATGCTGTACACAAAAGTCATGAGTTTATGACAAGATAAAATGTCTGTCTTAAAGGATTTAAGGGTAATATACAGCAGTAGACTTTAAAAATAGTAACTGTAATGTTTCAAATATTCTTACATCTTTGTCAATGTTTTAAGATGATAAACTTTGTTATTTGTATGGGAGTGAATAAACAATGGTGTCATTATTACTGTGAAAATCACCCATAGTTCCAAAGGAACACAATGTGTCTATTTCTTGTTATGCAATTTACATTGTATATTTATGTTGTTTGTTACTCTAAACATGTTCAACGTCAAAGAAAAAAACCCTGAATGTTGATGAGGATATGTGATTCTTCTTTTGCAGAAAGAGTAAATGTTATTGTACATATATAGTAATATCTGCCTACATGTTGCACACATGTACATATGTATTATGCTTCATTTTGATTCATACAACTACATATGTAAACATGTAGGGTTTTATTTACAAATAAGAGAACTTTATTTATTTTATATGATTTTTTCAATATTAATCATCAATAACAAATGAAATACATGTAACTCTTATTATCATGACACATAAAACTCTGGCATATAACTGCAGTGCTATTGTAACAATCAAGTCACATGAACAAGTGATTTATAAATAACAGGGCTTCGTTCAGTAACCCATACCAGCAGACATGAAATGGTGCAATGATTATAGAGATTCTCTGTTTTCTGTCTCTTTTTGTTTGTTCTTTCTACATATCATGTTGCATTGTATAGATATTTCTAAAGTATTCATATAGTATTTTAAGTGAATGTATTTTTATAGAGACATACATGTATATTTTTGTACGTTGGTATTTTTCTACATCCCTGCCTGCAAGCAATCTTGTACATATATTTTCTAGACAATAGAATTTTTTCTAGACTTGTCCCATTGAACATTCCTGTATTTACTTAAAATTAGTTATATCCAACTTAATTTTTATATTATACCCCCCTTCCCCTCCAAGTTCAAACATTCCTATATTTATATGAAAGTACCTATAAGATTTATCATAACTATATCTTTCAAAACAGCTGAAACATTCCTTGTATAGAATTATGCAATTTGTAGTCAAATAAACCTCTGAATGGTACAGAGAAAAGCATTCTAGAATTGTCACGTTTTCACGCCTTTCCCAGGTAATTGAGCTTTAAATTAAACTTATAATCATGAAGAAAAGATAATCAACATAAGTGATATCATTATAATTCAAACACATTATTTAAACACACTGTATCCAAAACATTAGATAGAGAGACTGCATATTTAATCTTGAAACTTAGAAAAACTATCAAAAGTTGACTGTTTTGGAGCTCCATTTTTAATGACTTAGGCTTCAGATTGAGCTGTATTTATTCTTTTATACCTTCGTGTTTCTCAGTCTGTTAGATATTACTGGGTTAACACCGTATGTCAAAATGGCTTTAAGTCAAAAATAGTTATCGCTTACCTCTAAGCTAAAAAAATGGATGGCTATTGAGATATACTTTATACAGCTTTATACTGTAAGCAGATTTAGGTTTGCTACTTTGACAGCAGAGTTGTAGTGGAAATGATGTTAAGCATACATATATAATGAATAAATAATCTGTAGAGAAAACTACAAAGCCAAAACAGATAAAAGATTTTGTGTAGGAAATGTGAAAATAACCACAAGCAAATTTAAACACAAAACAGTAACACATTTTGCCTAAAAATACATTGTTCTCTTTGTTCTCTTTGATAGTGATGTAATAAGTAGTATTAAAGCTTTTTCAGGAAATTCTGACAAATTACAAGTATTTCTCAGGGGGAGAACCCCTGTATGTGTGTCTGTTTTATGAACACATTTACTTGCTACTTTTTTGGTGTATTTATTGTAAAGTGATGTTTATAGAATGTTGAATTGTGTGTGCATAGTGATTTGTAAGGAAGTATATTTACAAGCATTTCACTACAAATTTGATGATGAGAATGTTAGTTTATGTACATGTATTATTTGAAACTATCAATATTAATGTCATTTTGAGATAAATATACTGTACATCTTCACAAGCCACTTGTTTTAATCTGCCTTTTGCTCCTACACTTTTTCCCCCTTTTTTTCGGTATGAACAAGCTTGAATACCTATAGTTTTTGACAATTATGTATATAAGACATTTTCTTATTACTCAAAATTAGCCATTAATATAGGTTCTATCGTTTTCTTATTAAGTCAAATCTATCGTGCTTGAATTATTATGCAAACTTTATTTAAAGAAACACATTGAGTCATTTTCTCACAAAATTTCAGACATTGGTCGTTATACTGTATTCAGAGCTAATGAATATTTAAGATATTCATTTTAAATGCTGCTAAATGGTAGCTGAAATGTTCATATAATTGCAATCTGATAAGAACACTTAACAAGATGGAGATATATAGTGTGTATGCCACTAGAAATCAGAATTTTTGTGTCAAGGTAAATCAGCAAATTTTCTTCCTCAATGTCAGATTTAATTATAAAAGTGTTTGCAACTTTACTGAATATATAATTATTCAGATATCACTAATACTTTCATTTTGAAGTTGTACAACAAAGTTGAATGATTTTTTAAATAAAAAAAAAAACCATACATACCACTGGTATTGAATTCAGATTTCTTTCTTTTTATCCTGTGTGTTATGTTATCGATGTTCAGTATTAAAACATCAAAATGTCACATGGCTATATTGTATATGTTTATGTTTATTCACCAATCAAGGGCCGTCAGGGGGTATATACAATTATTTCAGAATGATTACATATAAATAAAGTATATTTTAATATGAAAGAATATAAATCATTGTTGACTGGCCACAAGCCAGCGCTTCCTCTTAGGTGCGGATCCAGGAATTTTTCCGGGGGGGGGGGGGGGTCCCAGTAAAAAAAAAATCCAACCCCAAAATTTTATTGACAAGCACAAAACAAAAATAAAAAAAATAAACTCTTTTCTCATTTAAAGGGGGGGGGGGGGGGGTAGCCGCTCCACTTCACTTCTTACGCTTCATATGTATGACTTTTCCGTGGTGTTCCAAGGTCACTTTCACTTTTAGTTGCTTTACTATATACATTTAATAACTGCAAATTCCAGGGGTCCCCCGACCCCCCTCTAGACCCGCGTATGCCTCTGACTTAATTAATCAGTCTCTGTTAATTTTATGGGTGTTGACCTATTGACGTATACACCTGTACATGGTTTTTGTTTTTGTTTTGTTTTTTGCTTCATGTCCAAAGCTTATATAGAAACCAAAAAACATGTTTGATACAGTTTGAACAAATTTATTATCAGAAAAATATTGCTGCAAACCCTAGCTATAAAAAAAAAGCGCACGAATAGATCGGTGTCAAATACATCAGAAATCAAAATTTTAAAACTGGAGAATGGTCTTTCGTTTATCAGTAATATCAAATATATATAATATTTGATTAATAATTTTATTAGAGTCCTGTGTATATTTAAATGAATCACTGACGGATTTACAGGGGCGTGGGAGCTTACCCTCCCCCCCCTCCCTAAATTTTCCTAAGATTTGGTTTCATGTGTAAATAGAACTACAGATCTGAAACTTTCTACTACCCCAAAAAGTGTGTGACTTTCGTGCACTTTTCGTTTCGTGCAAACCGTGCAGTGTTTCGTGCAAATCTTGTAGCGAGCATGTACTGTTCATGCACCGTGTGTGTGGGATGTGACACGATTCAGGTTCTGTACTAATATATAAATAAAAGAAAAATAATAATTAAAGGGGAAAAATGTCCTTATATTAAAACGTGCATTTCAAAATAAGTCGAAATAAAAAAAAATGGCATAATACTGTTATTAGCATCGTATATATAAAGAGACGACGTTTCCAAATATCAAGATCGTAAGCTCCACAAAGGAAAGTATTCCCGGGAAAAGAGTTTCTTTGGGGGATTTCATCAGAAAAAATGGGGCTTGGAGTTTTTGGAGGGTATCACTCTAAAAATGGCACATCTTACTAAGGTAAAATGCCCAAAACTTATTAGCATCGCGATGCTAATAACAGGAGTATATATAGAGAGACGAGACACATTTACATACATGTAAACTTATTAGCATCGCGATGCCAATAACAGAGTATATATAGAGAGACGAGACACATTTATATACCTCAAAACTTGTTAGCATCGCGATGCTAATAACAGGAGTATATATAGAGAGACGAGACACATTTATATACCTAAAAACTTATTCGCATCGCGATGTCAATAACAGGAGTATATATAGAGAGACGACATTCACATAAATACCTCAAAACTTATTAGAATTGCGATTCTAATACTAGGAGTATTATACACAGAGAGAATTTTACAAAATAAAGATATGATGAAGAAAAAAAATTATGTTTCTCTTGTAGTGAATTAAGTATTTTTAAAAACATGTAGTAGAGCATCATGATTTGCGACTCATTCAATTCAATGTCTTCTGTAAAAGGTAGTGTACGGGACTTCTTTACAGTGTTATGCCACTAACAAAGGCCTTTTATTCCTCACCTGTTCTGGAATACATTCAAATCCGTGCAGAAATCAAATAATGGAAATAACGACCATTGATCTTAAACGGAATAAACGAGAGTACTACTTAAAAACTGTAAAAGTTACGGAAGCGTATTAGGGCCGCAGCAGTATCTTTTATTAATTTGTTTTAACAAATTACTAATTTGTTAAAACAAATTACTAATTTGTTATAACAGATTACTAATTTGTTAAAACAGATTACTAATTTGTTATAACAGATTACTAATTTGTTATAACAGATTACTAATTTGTTATAACAAATTATCAATTTGTTAAAACAAATTACTAATTTGTTAAAACAAATTACTAATTTGTTATAACAGATTACTAATTTGTTATAACAGATTACTAATTTGATATAACAAATTATCAATTTGATATAACAAATTAATAATTTGTTATAACAAATTAATAATTTGTTATAACAAATTAATAATTTGTTATAACAAATTAATAATTTGTTATAACAAATTATTAATTTGTTATAACAAATTATTAATTTGTTATAACAAATTGGTAATTTGTAATAACAAATTAATAATTTTGATAAAGTGAAAGTGCATACAGATCTATGGAAGCCAGATGAGATCAGAAATCTTTTTATAAGTTGGATTTGTGAAAATAATAAATGTGCAAGCTCTGCAGCTACAGCTTTTGATCAATATGTTAATCTGGATTTACATCTTTTAGCATTTAGAGTTTTCACTGTCAAACATTATTGTTATAAAGATACAATGCATTAAATTCTTTGGTTACTTATTCTTAGGAGCTCTATTTGAATTTTGTCCTCCTCCCCCACCAGGGCTCCGTCCTTGACTCCCATTTACCAGGTCATTGCATCCCCGTTCGTATGCTAGGAAAAAATATCTTATCAAAGACATGTTATTTGGAGAGGGAATTTTTCCCACCCTGAATCAACATGTTCATTATAATATTTTTTTTTTCAATATGTCTTTTATTTTATTTCATTTTACCCCCCCCCCTCCCTCTCTCTCTCGATTCATTCTATACATGTACCAAATGATTTATGCCTACTGTTCAATCCAGTTTATGTATCATGAATAAAATATATTTTAAACTAAACCGCCGTTCCTAATGCAAAAACCTGAATCTGCTCCTCTGGATCCAGGGATTATGTAGAAGAAATACAGAATGTTGGATCCTTCGAGAAAAATTCGAAGTTCCGGACAATTAAATATGATTTCAACGT